>NC_090729.1:20000294-20017433 GCF_036898095.1 Palaemon carinicauda | reverse complement strand
TACATGCAATCGATTATTGGTGAAAGAGAATTGCAATCTCTATCCAAATTATTTTCTGGAATTTTCAAAAGCTTCTAAATCCCCCTCTTAAGACCTATATTTATAAGAATAATCTTGATATAAACCAAATATACTTATTCCCATGATAAATTCTGGAGGGCATATGCAAGTCTGATATTCGTGATCCTGTTTGGAAAGACACACTGGAAGCATAAGAAGTTGAGTGAAGATGGAAACGCTAGTTTGCTGATAAAGATTCATTCTTATACGAAAAACACATAATTTTATGATTTTTGGCAGAATATTCAGCTTAGGTCCCACTCAAGCCACGGTAGGATATAGTTTCATGCCATTGTTTGAACATAGAGCCTCCATTAAATAAGGACAAGTAAAATATTTAAAATTGGATCTCTCTCTCTCTCTCTCTCTCTCTCTCTCTCTCTCTCTCTCTCTCTCTCTCTCTCTCTCTCTCTCTCTCTCTCTCTCATTAATCACAAGCAACGACAACATCATGATCTCATCCACATATGGTACTCATTTCTAATCCTGTCCTGCCATTCAACTCACAATATCCTTCTGAAGGCTTTGTTCTAAAATCTACTAAATCTATTGGAGATTATTTCGTTGCCATACCATAACTCGTGTACATAGAGTAACACCAATTTCACTAAACTGATATATAGTCTGATTCTTATGTTTAATTTCAAGCGATTTGATTTCCAAATTTTACCTAACCTAGCCATTGTCTGATTTCATTTTTCCAATCTTTCAATAAACTCTAATTCTGGAGACCGTATTCGAGATCATAGTTCCTGAATACTTAAATAATTGTACCTCATTAATAATAATAATAATAATAATAATAATAATAATAGTAATAATAATAATAATAATAATAATAATAATAATAATAATAATAATATAAACAAAATAATAAATAATAAATAATAAAACAGAGAATATTAAAAGTACACATATCATAGGAAATAAACGTATGATGTACAGTATGTAATTCTTTCCAAGTCTAATTTTGCCTTTGTCGTGCTGAGATTTTTACCTTTCAGAAATAATTAGGCCGTTCATCTTCTCATGCACTGACCAACCTAGTAGAGTAACAAAAAACTTATATATTGTGATAATGAATACTACTAGCTAGAATAGAGAGAATTCCTTTTTCAGTTTTTGAGTAAAAAATTTCATTCTTAATGTAACCTTAATAACAACAAAAATATACAATAAAGAGTGCAAATACGATAAGATATTTTTTTTGCGTAGCAAATGAACAAAATTATTAAAAGTGAATATATTTATTTTAGTATAAGATTTAAGGTAAAAATAGAATAGAAGAGAAAGTATATACAATAAAACATCAAAGGAACATAAATACAACAGAAGAGTAATGTTTAGTACTTTGAACAATAGACGTTCCTATTGATATTGGATTTCTTCTTCATAAAGAAGGACTCTGAATTGAAGACATCAGCTGTGTTTCAGCAAAGTATGTGCTTTTTAAATACTTTATACCATGTATCTATTTTTTTTCTTTTTTTTTTTTTTTAATGACCAGCAAGAATCTTGTTTTTATATGTATTTGATGCAATTTTATTTTGTCTCATAATTCAGGTAACTTCGGACCATTTGTATGTTTTTTATAGTATTCTATCAATATTGGTGTGGCTGATATATCAACGAATTAGCTTTATCCATAACCCAAATTATTGTTGAAATATGTAGACTCGTGTAATTCTTTTATTGTATGGTTTTGTCCAAATTTGCTGTTATTATATATAAAAACAACGAACCGGAGAATTCGATACACATTTGCTATGATATTTCTGTCCTTTTACCCATCTGCATGACCGTCTCATCAAATTAGCACTATGGGCGATACAATCTTCCCGGAGGAGAATAGGAATTCAGGAATCCGAAACCCTCTCTTATCACGTTGAATTTTACTGAATTGTTGACAACGGATGGCCCTAAATACATTTGACAAGTGATACTGGTGAGACAACCGAAGTCATTTGGCATACACATAAATGTTAGGTTACAGGTCTTATTATACGTATTATAGTTATGCAATAAGATTGCACTATTTCAGTGACTCGAAGGCCTATCTTGTTTTGTAATATAATCAGTGTCTCGCTACTATTAACATTTGGAGTACTCAGAATTATGTATCATTGTTTCTCACAATACGGAAGAAATAGAATCCAGTTTTTTAACTGTAGGATTTTTCAGTATATTGTTCTTAGTATCCAATTCAGTTTTGAACCTTTAGTATTCTGATTCTTTTCCTTCTAAATGCTTCTTTTCATTTTGCTCACCTTAATAATAAGGAGAATTCAAAGGCAGTTCGTCCCCTCTACCGTTGATATATAGTAATTTCTCCTTTTACAAAGGTTAGCCTAAGTGGGTGTTATCCATATAAAATTTTATAAGTATTCATATTCAGCTTTGATTGTTATTTAATGTTTTTTTTTTTTTTTTTTTTTCAATGAGAAGTAGAATAACATTTAATTGTAAAAGTAAGGATTTCCTGTATTTCTTTGAATACTATTCTCTCCTCCTTCTGCATGTTTATAGACTGTTGCGTTTCGTTTATAACTTTGTAGAATTACCACAACCAAGGAAATTGTTCCTTGATACGTTAACTTCCCAGAAACATTATAACATTACAAAGACGTCTTTTGGGTTTAATTAAGAGAGCTGCGCCTGAGGTCTTCTGGGCTTATAATAAGTTAATTAAGAGCTATGTGTCTACGCTGGTAATGCTATGACAGGATAGGTAAAAAATGGGTCCCCAAGCTGCATCTAACGAAAGCCGCTTAATAGTCAAACAAATTAAGCAGCTTGTTTTATTTGTCCTTTTACTCAAATAGTTATAGTGCTGAATACGTTCATTATTATGTTCTCAGGAAAAGTATGGCTATCATATCGACAGTCTTCTTCTTAATAAAGTAATACCAATGCCATAAAATGTTTTTTAATATTAGCCAGTATAGGTTTTATTTTCTGGTTTTCTTCACATTTTTGTAAGCAATCAAAATCTTTTTCATCCATACTTGGTGTTAAATATTCTTAATTAATCTTTTAAGTAAATCCAAGCTCTGATCAAGATAATAAATCTAGATACGTGACAAAATATATCTAGTAACAAATTAGAATTAGCTAAGAACCTTTTTTGGATAAATAGTAAATATTTTTGTTAAATCTAACCTGAAAAGAGATTTTTATTAAATATGGGTAAACTCATGCAAGAAAAAATAATCAGTAACCGTCAATATACAGTTACAGTGAGAATGGGTCTTAGATGTGAATCACAAAACTGATGAGGCCTGACTTATTAAAATTAGGCTTTCTGGGAAATAGCCAAAACGATACTATTTTACTTCTCAGGATGATATTGTTATAAAAAAAAGTATGTCATTCATAAATCAGCTATGAATTCTAATGCCAACGGAATGAGAAAAATATCTATTGTACTTCAACCGTGATTGATATTCTTATGGTTGACTCGCTCAAGTTGGCTTTGCATAAATATTCTGTAATGTTATTTAAGGTGTTTATAGTTCCAACGTCTTGATTAATGTAGCAGTTTTGTTTCTAAAAACATTCTATTCATGGTGACCTCTGAAAAGCCTTAGACCGGTATAACGGATTACCGGAAGGAATAATCGGCTTGGTGACTCTGTGCTGAAGAAGACACAAATGCTTGTTTGGTATCCGACTGTCAATAAATTATCATAAGTGTGAGAAAGTTTTTTTTCGAGTGGGTGACTAAAGTTTAAAAAGGCACTGAAAGTGGTGGTCTAGTGGCCTCTTCCTTATTTTTTATTTTATTTTATTTTTTTATTTTTTTTTTTTTTACAACAAGTTTAGATGTGATTTCCTGGCATCTGACAGCAGACTGTAGTAACAACAAAATGCCTACAAGATGATTTGACCAGAAGCATACTAATGATGTTAATTCTTTGCGATAAACTCATTCCGATGCTGATCAAGTTATGACTATCATTTTTCTAAGCCTACAATGTTTTTAATTACGATTTATTTATTATTTCTATCATGGGTTTTTCAGTTGAAATTTTATCCTTAAATTTTTTACTTATTTTATATTTTTTATATTCTCTAATTTCTAGTTTACAGAAGACAATTATCTAATTTTCTTATATATAATCATGTCATTTGTTTTGAGTTTTTAAACTATGATAATAACGAATGAAGATGAAAATCTTGCAAAGAAGTACTTCACAGAGTTAATAATACTATATTGTTCTTAAAAAATCATTGATACTATATAACCTGAGAGAGAGCCTTATTACCTTATTGCCTTAGTTTTTGTTTGGGTTCCCCCAGGTCCCTCAGTGTGAGGCCCCTCGTATATCCACCAGAGAGTTGCTAATGCATCTTCCGGTGTATTTTGCATCTTCCAGTCTTGGATGGTCTGGGATGCATCTTAGGTATTTATCGAGCTTATCCTTAAACACATCTACGCTCACTCATGATATGTTTCTTAGATGAGCTGGCAGCACATTAAATAGTCGCTGCATTATCGATGCTGGTGCGTAGTGGATTAATGTCCTGTGCGCCTTTCTTAGTTTACCTGGTATATTTTTTGGCACTATTAATCTACCTCGGCTTGCTCTTTCTGATATTTTTAGCTCCATGATGTTTTCAGTAATTCCTTCTATTTGCTTCCATGCTTGTATTATCATGTAGCGTTCTCTTCTCCTTTCTAGACTGTATAGTTTTAAAAATTGCAGTCTTTCCCAGTAGTCAAGGAAAATATCTTCTTCTATTCTAGCAGTATAGGACCTTTGTACACTCTCTATTTGCGCAATATCCTTCTTTCTCATTTTTTTCTCCAATATGTTATGGTCTACCTTGTCAAAGGCTTTTGCAAAATCTAGATAGATCACATCTGTGTCTTTTTCATTTATCATATTTTTGTATGTTTTCATAGTGTGCTATCAGTTGGGTCTGTGTACTTTTTCCAGGCACGAAACCGTGTTGACCCATTTTAAACAAATTATTTTTAACCAAATGGTTCATTATTTTCTTTTTTATTACCCTCTCATACACTTTCATAATATGTGATGTTAGACTAACAGGTCTATAATTGCTTGCCTCTAGTCTTGATCCACTTTTGAAGATAGGGGTTATATAAGCTAATTTATGTTAAACATATATCTCGCTCATATCTACACTTTGTCTTAGCAGTATTGCAAGCGGCTTCGCGATAGTGTTTGCAGTTTTTTTTAACAAAATCACTGGAACTCCATCAGGTCCGGCTGCCAATCCATTTTTAATTTCGTTTATAGCCGTGACAATATCTGCTTCATAAATATCTATATCCGTTAGATATTCTACATTTTCTTCTCTCATTTCTGTTTCATTGTTCTCATTCGCAATTCTTGGTGTGAACTTACTCTTATATTTTTCTGCTAATATGTTGCATATTTCCTTTTTTTCATTCGTTAGCCGTCCTTCAATTCTTAGAGGGCCTATTTCTACTCTCCCTTTATTCATCTTTTTTGCATAGGAGTAAAGTACTTTGGGGTTTCTTTTTATATTTTGAAGTGTCCTTTCTTCTAAGTCCTTTTTTTTATTTTCTTTCGACTGTATAATCTTTTGTTCTGCATTTTCTATCTTACATTTTATTTCCCTCATTTTCCACACATTTTTTTCTTTTGCAAGATTTTTCTTCCACTTTCTAATTTTCTGAAATAAGATCCTCCTGTCTCTTGGTATGCACGTCTTTTGTTTATTGTTTTTTTCGGTACATATTTTTCAACAATTTTCTCCAGTATTTTGTACAGTATGTCCGTATTTACCTGTATATTATCACTTACAAATACATTTTTCCATTGTTTATTCAGTTCTTCATTTATTTCTGACCATTTTATATTCTTACTGTAAAAATTATATTTTCCATAACCTTCCCAAAGTTTTATGCTTTTATTAATTCTGCGATCACTTGCTTTGGCATGGACTATCAATTCTATGACATTGTGGTCTGAAATTCCCGTGTTATACACTATTATTTCTTTAACATAATTCACCTCATTCACAAATACTAGATCTAGGACATTTTCCTTTCTTGTTGGAATGTGGTTTATTTGTTGCATATTATGTTCTAATAGCATATCTTGAAGCTTTTCAAATTGCCTCTTATCTTTTGCGCTACTATTACTCTCTTTTTTATATGTATACATACAACCACTTTCTTCTATCCGTTCTTTCCAATCCACGAAAGGAAAGTTAAAATCTCCGGATAGGAGTATATTCCAGTCTTTATGGTTTCTACATATATCATCTATTTTTTTCTATTATTATGTCAAACTCCTTAGTGTTTGGGGGTCTGTAAACTACAATATTCCCTAGTTTTTCAAATTAAAATTCTACCGCAATCAATTCACATTCTGTGTTGCTGTACTTTTCACAGACTTTTCCTTGATTTATGTCTCTTCCATATATTGTGGTTCCCCTTGATTCCTATTTTTTCTGTCTGATCTATAAGTTTGGAAACCCTTTATCTGGTCATCACTTCCAGTCTCTTGGGAATATCATGTTTCACTTATATTTAATATATCTATTTTTTCAATTTGGGTTAGTTCTTCTAAGAACTCTATTATCCTTTTAGAGTTACTCGTGACTAAACCCTGTGCATTCATCACTATTATGGTTTGTGTTTCATCCCCATTATTTAATATTGGTAATAATATGGATTCTCCCATGCTTCCTTCCTGTTCTGATATGATGTTCTTTTCTTCATTTCCCGGAATTCTGCCATTAAAAAATCCAACTTTTCTATTATATTTGCTCTTTCGCCTTCATATTTATTTTTGTGTGTATACCTGCAATTGTCCCCATATCTGCACCAACCCCTGGCATTATAGATGCATTCTATGTAGTTGGGCTCTAAATGTGCAGGTTTGGGTTGAAAGACCTCATATCTTGGGGCTCTTGGTTCACAGCGCGGTATATACACGGCCTGCTTTTTTGTTTCTTTTTTTGTTTCTTTTTTGCTTTCATTTTTCTTTTCAGTTTGCTGAGTTTTCTTACTTTCATTCATGGTTGCAGGATGCATATATCGACATTTTTTGTTGAAACTGCATCCTTTTCCTTCTTTTAGGTTTTGGCATATTTTTGGATGGAGATCTCTGCATTCGTCTCCATATCCGTCTAAATACGCACATTTACCATATATTTCATAATTATGGCATATCTTTGGATGCTTGTAGTAGCATCTTTCACCAAATCTGCAATTCCCCCTTTTCAGCATATTGCAGACTATTTCCTTCTTTTCTATTTTTTCTTGTTCTTGCTCTTCCCTAAAATTATGTAGGTCCGGGTAGAGTCTCTTGGGTCTATTATTTGTTTCCATCTGGTAATTTATTTCTTCATAAGTATGTTGTTGGATGGCATCATAGGTTATATCAATAATTTCTTCTGCATCCTTACACATATCCTGTTCATTGTTCTCTTCTTCTTCTTTTTCTTCTTCTTCTTCTTCTGTTTCTTTTTCTTCCTCTTCTTTATTTTCTATCCAGACTAAGGATGTTGAGCAGAATACCTTTGTGTCTTTATTTTTTATTTTTTGCTGTATTTCAGCACATGTGGGGTGGGTTGGAACATGACAGGCATCACATTTTCTAATCAATTGTTGAGGATTATTAATGGAATACCATATCTTACATGTATTACACCATTTTGGCATTCTTTTTCCCATTGCATCAATCAGCATATTCACCATATTGGACTTCTTATTGTTCTTTGATGGAATGTGTTGATTGATGTAGACTGTCTTTATAAGTCTCTTTATCACTTGGATCTTCTTTGGAATTTCTTCTATTATTTTGTTGATGTTTTCTGCAGATTTGCTCTAGTTTATTGGATCATATTGTTTCAATATGTCTGCGAATATTTTTCCGTCACACTGGTTGACGTTACTAGTGACTTCTGTTATCAGACGGTCGAGCTCCTGTTTCGCCAACTCATGGAATTTACTTTTGCTGATTCCAGCGATGTCTCTCCAAGCCTTGCCCGTGTTGTACATAGCCATCTTGATTAGATTTTTAGTAATTCACAAGATAACTATTCTATGCCGACGTTTTATCCCACTTCTCTAACCTCAAACTAATCACTGACTATTCACGAAAACTTGTAGCTATATTGCACTCGATAGCCTTTTGTTATCCGCGTTAAATCAGGATATTTATAGGGTCGCAAAAGTGTAATCACTCACCGGCACACAGATACAAAACTGAGAGAGAGAGAGAGAGAGAGAGAGAGAGAGAGAGAGAGAGAGAGAGAGAGAGAGAGAGAGAGAGAGAGAGAGTATTAGCTGATACCCAACACAGGAATTGATACTGTGATAAAACCTTGTTGGAACTAAAAGAAATTTATACCTGAGAGAAAACTCAAAGTAACAAGGAATACGAAGAACTTAGCGGAATGGTAAGTGACGATTTTACATTACAACGTAAAGCAAAATCATTATTTTACCCTGTGTCTACATGCCATAGGCATGGATGTGCAGTCACATTGGTTGACTAGAAGTCTATAATTCTAAAACTATATAGCATAACTATTTTTTGACATGGTCACTGTTAAATATATCCCTCCTTTCGGGTTGTCCAAATATGTTGGCATATTTTGACCAATATATACTTTGAAAGTAACAAGTTTTATCCAACAGCCGCCAAAACGTTGTTGTTGTAATTTAGTGATGGAGAGATCAACATCTCAATATTATTTTGAGCTTTGTCGTTTTAGTCTTCAATTTGACGACATCCATTCTACCAAGCAGGAGCCAGTGCAAGAGTTTCACATGGTAATATTTTATACAACAACTTGATGGGGATCATATCTAAAGCTTCCCTATTGTAACTAAATATCGTTGCATGCTTGAATTCTTCTCGTCTTGTGAGAAATATTATGACGATAAAATGACGAAGTTATATGATCAGAGTTAAGTTAAATTGTCTACCAGTCTGTATATTGCTTTAACCACGTAAGTACTTAAAAGAAATTATTGCAATGTTAATTATGTTAAAAAATTTAGGTATGTAACCATGGTGACCATTTGTATAAATTATAGCATTTGGTAATCGGTTCCATGTTTTTTTTATTTATTTTTCTTTTTTTATAATCTCTGGAGATGAAAGTCAAGAAAAAAGAAATTGATATCTGGTTGTGTTTTCATTGTTAGGTACATTCGCTTTGTGCGATTCACCAAGGATCAGGAAAATATAATATTCGTAACAGCTGTGATATGGGCTGAAAGGAATGTAACATGTTCCAAAGTATACGTGAGCGTCTCCAAATCTACCAGTACCTCATTCACAATCTTCCACAAAAGATATTATATCTTAATTCCATTTAGAGGACTTCTGTCTCTAATGCTGAACAGGCTTTAGACACATCAGCCTTTCCAAGTTTATAAAACGTGTTTGTCCTTAAAAAAAAAAAAATTTGAATTAATTACCTTGTCGTTAGCAAACCATTCTGACACATGTAGTCAATTATCACGCGACCATTAAGGTTAGAATCATAAAGGGTGAAATGAAAGCTTTACGTAATAATTATAAGAAGCTCTTTTGGTTGGTCTTTTGTCTTCGAAACGTCCATGACTCGCGATCTCATGGACTCTGGTTCAAGACCGCTCAAGCCAGATCGTTTATTGAAATGCCCTGAAGCTAAAGACGGGTGAGGTTGGGGGAATCTATAGGTCTACCTGCTGAGTCATCAACAACCACTACCTTGGCTTCCCAGTTCACACCTTGGATGGAGAGATGCTTGGGCCGCTGATTAAATGTATATATGGCAAATCTCTGTGACATTGTCCTTCTAAATCTAGGGCATTATTACTGTCCCATGCCTCTGTTGTTCATAAGTGACTTTTAACCTTAAAAACAAGCATAGTAATGTCTAGTTAACTTCGGAGTACAATATTCTGTTCTAGAAAAAAAAAATATATTTGCTGTCCCAGATTAATTCTTTGTTGTACGTGTTTCAACTAAAAAGACGATGTCTGTGAAGCAGCGGGAGTGACATTAATACATGTAAGAGTTCTTCTTGAAACAAACAGTTTTTAAAATGTAATTAAATCTTTTGAATGTTAACAATTGTGATAAAATGTTTATTTCTTTAAGCAGAGTATTTAGATACAAATGCTAAGAAATTTAAACATCTGTTATTATACTCTTCCAGTTTTATAAAACTAATCATTATGGTAATCTTCAAAGCAACTAGCACTGTTAGTGTCTTCCACTGTGTATTAAAATCAATTTTCTTCCTCCAGCTTTCCGATATGTTATCCCTTCCATTTAGTCGTCTGTAGGCATGGAATCATAAATTTTCTTCTCTGTATGAAATCAACCACCTCTCTTCCATATCATGTGAGGCTGACAATGTTCCTATTCTTTCCTTTCTTTTTCCAATCCGTACTCATTACTAACTACTTTATCTGCTGTCCTGACTTCCTAGCCTTGTTGCATTCCATATATATATATATATATATATATATATATATATATATATATATATATATATATATATATATATATATATATATATATACATATATATATATATATATATATATATATATATATATATATATATAAAACAATCGTGATTTTGATCAATGTAAATATCATCCAAAATAGCATTTACTATCGAATTTTACCTTTTGTGAACGTATATCCACTGGAATCAATTTACGATAACAGCTTCTGGCTGGGCAAAGATTCGAACTTCTGCCTCTTAGCCAAAACTAAGCCTACGAGGACTCTACCAATCGAGCTATCTAGAGAAATATAAGTTTATGACAAGTCCATGATCCATATTCCTTTCGAATTCAGGAATCTGTTTTTAGACCTGAAATAAACGCATCTCCACCAAGGTAGATCCCACTATTTCAGTTGTAACACTTTTATCACGTCTTTAATCTTTATTACGCCTGTCATTCTTCTTATTTCATAAGTTTGCAATCTCTCAAACAGTGATATATCCATAAGCAACCTCAATATTCTTATCACTGTTCTCTTAAGCTTTAATTTCTCTTTTTGTCTTAGAGTCCACGTTTCCAATCCATATATTAGCACTGGTTTTATTACTGTGCTATAGATATTGACTTTTAGCTTAGTTGGCCTTTTCTAATCACATACCACTTTTGCACCTCCTTCCACTTTCACCAAGCTACTTTTATCCTATTCTCAACTTTAGTCTCACATCCTCCCCCCTGATTTATAGTAGGTCCCAGGTATCTGAACTGTCACTTGTTTTATAACCGAGCCTCTACTTTCATGCATAGCTATCCTGTCCTTACATTCCTTACTGCGCACTATAGCTTCAGTCTAATCCACATTTACTTTTTGCAAGTCTACCACCCTAAGTCTCTGTAATCTCCTATAGCTGCTCCTACAACTTTTTGTTTATATATATATATATATATATATATATATATATATATATATATATATATATATATATATATATATATATATATATATATATACATATATATATATATGTATATATATATATATATATACATATATATATATATATATATATACATATATATATATATATATATATATATATATATATATATATATATATATATATATATATATGTATATTCAATAAGCCATATTTTTTGATACATTAATATCTGGATTCTCTTAACGACCTCCGGTACAGTGCTCCAGGCGAAATCACACAAAGACAAGAGCTTGTGACCGGCTGGGAATCTAACCCTGGTCCGGCAAACCAGCCGGTCACAAGCTCTTGACTTTGTGTGATTTTGCCTTGGGCTCGGATCCCGAGGTTGTTAAGAGAATCCAGACATCAGTGTATCGGAAATATATGGCTTATTTTAATATGAATAACACGTCTAAATGGGCAAAAATGTATCATATATATGTATATATATATACATATACATATATATATATATATATATATATATATATATATATATATATATATATATATATATATATACATATATATATATATACATATATATATATATATATATATATATATATATATATATATATATACATATATATCATATATATATATATATATATATATATATATATATATATATATATATATATATATATATATATATATATATACACGCAGAGTATATATAAGTCTTAATGCTGACCCATCGTGTAGTCCAACACTAACTTCAAATATTTCTCCTAGAATGTTATTTCTTTAGTTCTTGTTCTTTTGTATAACATCTCTACCATTCTAACCTACATCTCCGGGTCTTATCTCATTCTAAAGCACCAAAACATCACCTGTCTTGGCCTTCTACCATATGGATTCTCAAGATCAACAAAGGTACAGAAGAGCTTCTGGTACCCCTCTAGCCTCTTTTGATGTACTGCCTTACTATAAATATGGCATCATTGTTCCTCCCTCTCTCATGAAGTCATACTGATGCTATTCAACCTTTACCATCTCTCTCAATGTCTCATCTAGTACCCTCTCAAAATAACACGGATAATGCTCTATTAGTTTAATTCTCCTGTAGTTATCACAATCCATGACATCACCTTTCTGCTTTTATATAGATACCATTAGACTTCCCCCTAGTTTTTAAGCATTACTCCTTCCCATATTGCTATTAATAAATCTTGCATACATTCTTTCTCCCTATAGCTGGTATCTTGATCGATCTGGTGCTTTACCATTTCGTAATTTACACAATGCCCGCTTTACTTTAATATTCCGTATCTCCATGACTGGCCCCTCCACCATTTGTGTTTATCCCAGCTACTCTGTCTCATTTTCATTATTCTGTAGTTGATCATAACATTCTCTCCTTTTCCTCTTGATGTCTTCATCCATATGGGATAATTTCTCTCTATATTCTTGAGAACTCCCAGTTTCCCCAAATTCTGTCTTTGTCTTTTCTTTAATTGTGAAATCTTTTAGACATCACTTTTTCTCCTCCCCTTGTTCTTAGCCTTCCATTTAATTGCTCTACCTCCTAGAATATTTTTCGGTAAGCATATATCAGAAAATAAATTGAAACAGCGATAACTTGATACTTGTGTGCCAATCGACCTGAGGTACCCAAAGTCAGTCAATTGTTGACCTGTATGCTTTTAGAAGAATATAATCAAAATGCTGCTCTTTTTAGATATCTCGAGATCATTCCGTTTTGGTTGCATAGAAGTATGATGGGGGTGACAGATACTCAAGTCAGCGTTTCTCTTCTATCTCTCTACCCCCCTCCCCCCCTCAACTACGTCCCGCAACGGCCGGCCAACAACTAAATACATATTTGCTACTTAGTTGAACAAAGTTCTACTCAAATTTTAGGAACGCGGTCACCTGTTACCGGTCGTCCGATCTGAGACTCAAACGTAGAGCCTTAGTGCTATCAACGTAATGACATATAGAAGAAAAAAAAAGATGAAGAAGAGAGAGAGAGAGAGAGAGAGAGAGAGAGAGAGAGAGAGAGAGAGAGAGAGAGAGAGAGAGAGAGAGAGAGAGAGAGAATATTATTCATATCCCACTATCATGGCTCTCTCTCTCTCTCTCTCTCTCTCTCTCTCTCTCTCTCTCTCTCTCTCTCTCTCTCTCTCTCTCTCTCGTAGGTATTGCCTTTAAATTTTAAAATACCCAACATTAACTAATTTCAACTCTGAAACCAAATGATCCTAAATACTGATAATAACTGAATTTTATAAGGGGCAGGTATTTTTTGGTAATTTTATACAGCGCAGAATGAAACACCCATTTTTTTCTAATATTATATATTCGGTTTATATTCAGTCCAAAGTTTGTTAAACCATAGTGCAATATAAGGCATTCAACAAAAAAGATTTATTAAAACTTATTTTTTCTCATACGAATATGCCTGATCAACAGTTCTATTATTGGAAGTACCCGTCAAATAAGAGAGTAATATCAATATTAGTATTTATTGAGTGAAAAAATTGATAAGGCAACTGCTTCAGGCTTTCTCAGATAACTGGTAGACTCAATGTTAACATCTAAAGGTTAAAAATATCATCAAATTATTGTTACTAATCCATCTGCGATAAACAATTACATTAAAACAATCATCATTTACTAGCCATAGTAAATAATTTTCCTTCCGAAATATACAAAAAAACACTATCTCTGAGTATATTTTTGAATCATCATGTTACCAGTATTACTGTGTCAATATTGCAGCCAAACTAGGGTATCTAATTTTGAGATTCTTTTCGCGTAATTCGATTACTGTATATTAGCAAAACATACGTTGAAAAAAAGGATAGTGTTTTCGAAGTCCATGAACTTTCTTGTTTAAATTTGTTTTTCATTTACTTTCATGTTAGTAAGTAAAATTATATCCCAAAGGTTATAATACATTTTCCTATATAACTCCTAAAATGTGTAAAACATACATATTTACAAAAGCAACGAGATCAGAAATAAAATTGCTGTCTTGGAAAAAACTATTTTACTAAAATAGATATGTTATAAGAGTGTCAACTGAATTCCTTGATTGAGCTGTCGTTCTCTATTATGATTTGTATTACAGTGATATGCTAATGTTCCTTGTCTTCATTCGTATACCATTTACCAAGTCCAGATGGAATGTAAATGAATTTTCTGAAGAGCAAACCAATTTTTCTCAAGGTAATTTCCATTTGCACTGAAATTGAATGATTTTAATATGAATAAAATGACAATATGGTGAATGGAAATAGTTTTCTCACGAATATTCAAACATATTTTACAGCCAAATGATGCCCATTTTCTTGCAAATTGTAACGAAGTGTGCCAACTACTTAGATCATTCTTCAAGGCTTATGTTACAAAGGCAATCTGTGATTTTTAGCTTATTGCACTTCATATGATTTATGCAACATTGTCTTAGATATTCAATAGATTTGGAAACTTAGCACTTAGAATATACTTATGATATTTCATCAAAATACCTAAAATAATAGAAAATTATATTTGAAATTGTGTTATTAATTTTGTCATTTGGTAGTGCCTATTTTCCTGCTATTTTTCTCTGGAAATTAGCAGCAAATTTGGTTAGTACTTTTTATTCTAAATCAAGAAATTTTCTTGTTGATGTTTCCCTGTATATTACATTACCTCCTTTATCAGACCTCGTTTCTTGATTTAAACAGATTCTGAAGACATTTAATTTAATTTGTTTTATCATTTTTCTGAATGAGTAATTATAGTAAGTCCTCTGACACTTCAATCTTTTCTTAAGCCAAATTCAAACAATAAAATTTATTTTCATTCTATCTGTTTCAACTAATCTTCCAACGAAGTCATCAATGCAACTTGGTATATCCTTGCCAAGTCCGGATCCTCGTTGTTTCCTCCAGGCATTATTGATGTGCCATTAGAGGCTGCCAAGTATTATTACGTTTGGGAAAGGGCCATGAGTGCCTCCAGGTGAAGCACTTAAGTGTTTTTATGCCTTATTTGTATACGTAGTTTAGTTTGAAATTCCCCTTACATTGCTCATTTATTCTTTATACAAGAGCTATAGATATCAAAATTTTACTTACCTAAATCATTTGCAAATATACAAATATAAATTTCCAGTTATATCAAGATTTTAGAATATCGGTTTTTCAAAATGCACGTCGTTACTGAAAAATTAATTACCAAACAATATATCAGAAATTATTTGACTAGAATAAATAATTACCTATTATTATGTTTGCCTATATTATTGGGAAATGTTTATGCCTTTTCTTTAATTACCGCAAATAGCCTAAGTAATATTAGTAGGCTTATTTCAATGGTGATATGGGTATTGTACCTTATGGCAACCAAATTTGTTATTAAACTCTAAATGAAATAAGATTCTATATCTTAGCTCTGACTGTGTAAGATTTCATTGTATTTGAGTACTAAAATTGCCTTTTTTTTTTTTTACTAAAATAATTTAGGTATTGCTGTATCCCTCAATGTGATAGGCAATGATAACAGATTATTCTTCGATTCACAATGAAAATCGTTATACGAAATGATAACGATGAGAATTATAAGTACTGTGTCACCTCATTTGTTCAGTTGTTTCACAAGAAGCAATCACTTAATGATATTATTGATTATAGATTATATGGCAACGGTTTAACTTTTCTAGTTCTTTTGCTATCGTCACTCATACAGTTAAACTCTGTTTGTTATTAGTGTACCGCTCGTGTTTCATATATGTTCGTACACTGTAACGGTTTTGGTTTTAATCTTATCACTCACTTTCCCGTGCGCTGTTGACGAAACAACCTGCATAAACCTGATAGCTTAAGGTTAATTTCATATGAGTTTTTGTGCCGTTCCTCCTCGCACATCACTGTATAATGACTCGATCATTGTTTAATGGGTTTCAGTTGTATTCACCTTGCCTCTCAGTTATCACATAGGTAGTAGGTAGGCTAAGGAAGTAGCCACCCATACTACCGCTAGAGAGTTATCGAGTCCCTTGACTGGCCAGACAGTACTACATTGGATCACAGTCTCTGGTTACGGCTCGTTTCATCTCTCCCAACACATGCACAGAATAGTCTGGCCTATTCTTAACATATTCTTCTCTTCCCCGTACGCTTTATAACACTGAAATTATCAAACAATCTTTATACTCTCTCAAAAAGTTAACCACTGCACTGTAATTGTTCAGTGGCTACTTTCCTATTGGTAAGGGTAGAAGAGACTCTTTAGCTATGGTCAACATCTCTTTTAGGAGAAGAACACTCCAAAATCAAAGCCACACTTAAGAAATTACCGCATATCACCAGAAACAAGGCATTCGCCTGGTTTCAGCATCCCAAGATCCAGTTTCACATTAAGAGCGTGACTCGCTTGAACACCAAAGCTATGTTCTCTAGTGATCCCTGAGGATAATCTCCCAGAAATCTCCAATTAGCTTTGCGATTAAAGGAACACCCCGATAATGTACAATGCCCTCAAAACCCTCCTCCTGGGACTAAGGCCACTCCTAGAGACGCCCTGAATGTCTTTTCGTATGGCGACCTATTGATCGTCCCCGCCTAATTTGTTTTCCTGTCTGCAACATCCTCCGACAATCCCAAGAGCCTACGTCACATTGCGGGAAAATTCAATTCATACCACCAG
>NC_090729.1:19950294-19952794 GCF_036898095.1 Palaemon carinicauda | reverse complement strand
GTATTTCTCATTGGAGATATATATTACCGTGAGACCTATTCATATAAGTGAAAATGTCGGGTTTACATATGTGTTTTCATATCGGTCATCAATGAGATTTTCTTGACCTTGCCACACCATCCCTAGGCAAAGTGTCACCTAAACATTGGCAGTGTTGAAGAGGGAAGAATTTGCTCAGACTGGACAGCAAAACCTCTTCGCCTGTCAGCGGCTGCAGCATCCAATATCTTCGGGTCTCTCGAGAGATATTAAATCGAAAACTTTTTTGCAAATATTCTTCACGAATCTCATATTCAGCCCAGCTGCTGTAAGCAAAAGGCACGTCCTCTATCATCTGTCCTTCATATATCACTAAAATATTTTTGGAAGTTACTCTAGGAGATTGCAATGGCTTATATAATTTAAATATAAATTTTGATCAATTGATATGCTAAGAGATTGAACGGCTTCAATAATTCTATAATAGAACTTACAATTTCACCAACTGTATTTGTAGTCAGGAAAGCAAAAGACGGAACTTTTATTCTTCAGTTTTAAGAAAAACCCCTATCTAATAAAAATACTTTGAAAGAACTTTCGAACCCACTAATGAGAAACTAGTCATATCAATTTAGATCTGAGCCAGAATGACGTGGCCTCTCTAATCTCCCTGAATTAGTCAGCTATTCATGTAGTCACAAAATCTCTACACTAGATCCAAACAGCCCACTAATACAATTAATGATAATACCCATGTGAAAAGAAAGCAACAAATTTTAGATTCCTCGTGGGAGTGAAGTCCTAATGTTTGCATTATGATCACTAACGTTAGGTATGAAAACAAATTTTTTCCTCATAAGGATTATCAGATCATTTCATATTTAATTTCTATTGACAAGTTTATAATATGAACTTTCTTTGAAGTATGAAAACAAATGAGTGTGAATCTCAACCATGATTTCTTCCAAGAGGACTTTCTGTTAGTCAGTCTTTTTTTGTGCTTTCAATTATAGTAAATCCGATTATTTAGAGGAAAATATAGAATAATCCATATGGTATATGTCATATTGTCACTAGGAGAGAAAATTTCCGCAACCAAAAGACGACGCCATTTGAAACATTTTAATTCGGGGATAAACACATGAAGACATATCAGAGAAATAAAATGTCAATAATATATCGTTTATAGTTGCAATTACTTTCTTCCTTACAGAAGGCAAAGAAATAAAAACACGGCTGTTCAAGTAGCAAGGAAAGAAATTATTCATTAGCGAAATAGCGTCTATGAATTACTTTAATTTACCGAGATAAAAAGGCTTTCCCTTAAGTGATATTCTGAGTAAATATTGTTCGCTAAAGCTCTTTAAGGATGAAGTAAGTTGTTTTGAGATGAAGCAACCCGTTCTTAAGGGAAATTAAATCTCTCTCTCTCTCTCTCTCTCTCTCTCTCTCTCTCTCTCTCTCTCTCTCTCTCTCTCTCTCTCTCCGACTTTGTAAAGGGAGGAGAACCTTTACATCAATATCTCTCAAATGGTACCTGCCGTAGGTTCCTTGGAATAGTATTCTACAGTTGGATATTGCAATATATTTCTAGCCGAAAATGGCCTATTTAGAAAATGTATGCGAACTTTCCTCTTCTACATGAAAGAGTAGATATGACTGAAGAACATTTGAAAAAGAAATTTTAATGTATTCTGAATGATAAATATATATATATATATATATATATATATATATATATATATATATATATATATATATATACCCAAGGCACCTCCCCCAATTTTGGGGGGTAGCCGACATCAACAAAGAAACAAAACAAAAAAGGGACCTCTACTCTCTACGTTCCTTCAGCCTAACCAGGGACTCGACCGAGTTCAGCTGGTACTGCTAGGGTGCCACAGCCCAACCTCCCAAATTATCCACCACATATGAAGCTTCATAATGCTGAATCCCCTACTGCTGTTACCTCCGCGGTCATCTAAGGCTCCGGAGGAAGCAGCAGGGCCTACCGGAACTGCGTCACAATCGCTCGCCATTCATTCCTATTTCTAGCACGCTCTCTTGCCTCTCTCACATCTATCCTCCTATCACCCAGAGCTTTCTTCACACCATCCATCCACCCAAACCTTGGCCTTCCTCTTGAACTTCTCCCATCAACTCTTGCATTCATCACCTTCTTTAGCAGACACCCATTTTCCATTCTCTCAACATGGCCAAACCACCTCAACACATTCATATCCACTCTAGCCGCTAACTTATTTCTTACACCCGTTCTCTCCCTCACCACTTCGTTCCTAACCCTATCTACTCGAGATACACCAGCCATACTCCTTAGACACTTCATCTCAAACACATTCAATTTCTGTCTCTCAATCACTTTCATTCCCCACAACTCCGATCCATACATCACAGTTGGTACAATCACTTTCTCATATAGAACTCTCTTTACATTCATGCCCAACCCTCTATTTTTTACTACTCCCTTAACTGCCCCCAACACTTTGCAACCTTCATTCAC
>NC_090729.1:19935294-19940294 GCF_036898095.1 Palaemon carinicauda | reverse complement strand
GCAATTATGCATTTCTTTGATGATGTTTCCTCTAGCAGGTTTGAATAACAACTGAGGTTCGAATCTTCGATGCTCGACACCCGTTCACACGTTCACACCGCTCGTCAAACAATGTAGCTCCGCCCACAAAAGTCAAGATGAGCCTGACTTTCATCGAGCCGCTCGACGAGCCCGCTCGACAACCAAATAGCCCGTTTACACGCTCGAACATCAATTCAAACACAGGGTTGTCGAGCCAGGCTCGACGAGCTGCTCGCCCGTGTAAACCCCGCTGAAGACTGCAAATCGATTCCTACATTCAATTGCAAATGTTTCTCTGTTCCCTTCCTCAAGAAGCTTAGCTGTATCAAGACCTAGGCATTCTATCCATCATTCTGTTGGGCACTTTCTGTTTTGATTTCAGTGTGGCAATGAAGAGCTGTTGATCCCTACCAATATCTTCACCTTTATAGCTTCTTGAATTTTTGAGAGTCTTCCTTTTCTTTTTATTAATGGCAGTCATCTCTCTGATTTTTCTAAATGCCACATGGAGAGGTCCATGTATACTGTTGGATATACTTGTCTGAGAAAAGAGTATCTCTAATGACATGATTGTTTGTTGAACGGAAACTTAAGAAATATGCTCCATTTCCATTTGTAACTTCGTAAGACCCTCATCACCCATCACATTCTATATCCCTTGATTATTCCTTCCAACTTTAGCACTAAAGATGCCAATCACAATTTTCGTATCCCTCAGGGATCTCATCTATTACCATCTGCTGTTCTTCATAGTATTCACCTTTTCTTTCTTCAGGGGTATTATTTGCTAGGGCATAGCAAACTATTACACTCATATTGCACTGCTTTGATTTGAACTTTGCTAGTAACATTGTAGTATTTACAGCTCTCAACTCGGTTAATGTCTTTTCTACTCTTGGTGTCATCATCAATCCTACCCATTCTCTTCAAACTCCATCTGACCTTCTTGAGTAGATGAATATATTGCTTTGATCTAGAGTCTCTTCTCCAAACTATATTTCATAAACACTCCCTCCAATTGCTGTAACTTCCCACTCTGATTCATTTTTCTATCGCTCCAATTACCTATTTTCAATTTTTCTTTAGTATTTATAAACCGGGAAATTGTTAACACCCCACTAAGCCCGGGACTGGGGGCCATTCTGCCATCTTCTCTTTCCATGACTGACTAAATCCATAGAGGATTCATTGGCTGGCTACAAAAAAGGAAAACCAGTTCCTTATATATACTGTATATGTATAAATACATATATATATATATATATATATATATATATATATATATATATATATATATATATATATATATATATATATGTATATACATAAGTAAATATATAATATAAATATACATTCAAATATATATATATATATATATATATATATATATATATATATATATATATATATAATATATATATATATATATATATATATATATTTATATATATATATGTATATATATATATATATATATATATATATATATATATATATATATATATATATATATATACATATATATATATATATATATATATATATATATATATATATATATATATATATATATGTATATATATATGTATATATATGTATATATGTATATATATATATATATATATATATATATATATATATATATATATATATATATATATATATATATATATATATATACAAAGAGAGAGAGAGAGAGAGAGAGAGAGAGAGAGAGAGAGAGAGAGAGAGAGAGAGACTAAAGTATTCCCCACAAATAAAGCTTAAATTTATACCAAACTTTGAATACACTATAGATAGCGTTCCCCTTTACTGTATAAGTTTATTGTAAAAATCTCTCTCTCTCTCTCTCTCTCTCTCTCTCTCTCTCTCTCTCTCTCTCTCTCTCTCTGCATTCTGTTACCAATTTAATCTCAGGAAATTCATGGGATCCGTATGATGTGCGTCAATCATTATGGATAATATGGAGGTCATCCCATCAGCTTGTCGTTAATTAATTGCAAAAATTATTCCTGGCTTCCCCCTTTTTTGGAACGACCATTTTAATAAAGGGAAATAAAATTCTCATATTTCCGGAAGGGTCCGGAATCATTAGATTTAAATAAAGCTGGTTTCCATGATATTGCTATATTCGCAAAACCTTGGCAAATAGTGCAGGAGATCTCTGTGCGAATAGCATCCAGTGAATTGAAAAATATTCTTCAGTACCGTTAATAATATCACAACTAATGCAAGCGTTTTGTGATGGGCCGAGATAAGGTTGTGACTCAAAGACAGAATGAAAGCAACTGAGTGAGTTTATTATAGAACACTCTCCTTTATATACAAAAGTTCAATGCAACAGGAAATTTCATGCTCAAAACTGACACCGTTAACGGTGAGAAAAACAGGCTAGATTTTTCAGATTCTTTTTAGTGCGAGGGAAGAGCGAAGATATAAGCATAATATTTACACAAAATGAACTATGTATTATCATATGACGGTTGGTATATGGTTCCCCCCCCCCTAAAAATGACATACTGTACATGTTAAAGAGGGCGCTCTGATCTAGGCGGGTCATCTGGCAGGAGATAAGCAGGTTTTAGACGATCAATGGAGACCCACGAATGTTTAGTATGAATGCTTTCAGACTGCGTCCGATCACAATAAAAAGGGCCAGTGTAATGGGGCGTGGGCAGTGGCTTACTAGGGTCGTAGCGCAGGAAGACGTGCGTTGTAGAGTGCAAGTCTACCGGTATGTGATTCTTCGCTGGGTGCTTTTAAGTCTGGCGGCATGGAGTTAATTTTCCCACGACGTGACGTATGCGCTGGAGATTGTCGGAGGAGGTTGAAGAAGGAAAAAATTCGGCAGGGACGACCAACGGGTCGCCGTACGCCATTTCGGCTGCCGAGACGTCGAGGGCTTCTTTAGGAGTGGTCCTTAGTTCCAGGAGGACCCAGTGAAGCTGAGTAAACCAGTTAGAATCCTTGCAGCGGGATATCAAAGCTGCTTTGAGGGTGCAATGTAAACGTTCAACCATTCCATTGACAGCGGGGTTGTAGGCCGTTTTCTGATGTAGGGTGATGCCCAGGAGATTCGCTAATAATGTCCACAATTGAGAGGTGAAAGTGGTACCCCTATCAGAAGTAATATGCTCAGGGATAGCAAATCTTGCAATCCATCCTAAGAGTAATGCAGATATACATGAGGCAGACGTTGCAGATTCCATGGGAATGGCTTCAGGCCAAGGAGTGGAGCGGTCGATGACGGTAAACAGGTAACGGTGCCCATGTGATGTGGGTAGGGGGCCTACAATTAAGACATGAATGTGTGCAAAACAACGTTGGGGTTTGAATAAAGGTGCCCACTCCTGAATCCGTGTGTTGATGTACCTTGGAAGTTTTGCAAGAAGTATAGGCGCAGACCAAATCCTTAGCATCCCTAGAAATGCCGTGCCAAATGAACTTCGTCTTTAGCAGCTGTGCAGTAGAACGGCACGTGGGATGTGAAAGGCCTTTAATGATATCAAACACCTGCCGGCGCATGGGAGCAGGAATCCAAGGTCACGGTCTACCAGTATTGACGTCACAGAGGAGGGTGGTGTTGGAGTCTTCGAGGGGGAAGTCTTCCCAACAGAGGGACATGCAGGATGTCCTATATGCTTGATACTCTGGATCCTGTCGTTGGGCTTCAGCCAGGGCGTTGTAATCCAATCCCATTTGAACGGCTGCCAATGTGTTTCTTGACAGGGCATCGGCAACAGGATTAATTTTCCCAGTGACATATAGAAGTGTGCAATTGTATTCAGCCACTGCAAAGAGATGTCGGCATTGACGGGCGGACCAGGCGTCAGACTGTCGAGTGAAGGCGTACACCAGAAGCATGTGTTCTGTGCAAATGACGAAGGGCGTACCTTCTAAGATGATGAAAGTGACGGACAGCCATTTGCACCGCCAGCAATTCACAATCGAAGGTAGATTGACCTGATTCTTCCTTGAACAGTTTTTTGCTGAAGAAGGCCAATAAGCGGGGCGAGCCATTGACGACCTGCTCGAGTACTGCACCAATAGCGACGTCGCTGGCATCGGTGGAGAGAAGGAGAGTGGCATGTGGGATGGGAAAAGAGAGAGCCACAGCAGTTGATAGGGCCTTCTTTGCATTGCAGAAGGCCGCTTCTTGAAGGGGACCCCACTTCAGGTCCTTTGGCTTGTCCTTGAGGGAGGCATAGAGGGGAGCAGGAGTGGTGGCAATGGCTGGCAAAAAACGGTGATAATAGTTGATCATGCCCAACAATTCCTGCAGAGCTTTGACGGTCGAGGGCGCAGGCGCTGGGAAGTCCTGTACGGTTGCTACCTTCTCAGGGAGGGGATAGACTTCTTCAGGAGTGATGCGGAGCCCTAAGAACGACACTTCGTTGGCGTCAAAGGTACACTTGTCATACCGGACTATGAGGCCGTTTTGTTTCAGGTGGTCGAACACGATGTGCAAGTGACGGGGGTGTTCCTCTTTTAAGGAGGAGAACACAAATATGTCGTCCACATAACATACACAGAAGTGGAGGTCCCCTAATATGTCATTCATGAGACGTTGAAACGTGGCAACAGCATTATGAAGGCCAAACTTGAGTAATTGAAGGTGAATGTATGAAACGGAGGGGTGATGGCGGTCTTGGGGATGTCTTCTGGGTTCATAGGTACCTGATAATACCCCTTCAGTAGGTCAAGCGTAGAGAAAACTCTCGCTTTGTGCAGGTAGGAGGTCACATCGGCAATGTTTTGGAGGGGGTAGTAATCTGGTTCAGTTTGCATGTTCAGGCGCCTGTAATCCCGGCACGGACGGAGGGAGCCGTCTTTCTTCAGAACGATGTGTAAGGGTGACGACCATGGGCTGGAGGTTCTCTGGCAAAGGCCAATTTCCTCCATTTTGGCGAATGTCTGTTTGGCGGCATCCAATCGTTCCGGTGCCAGACGTTTGAATTTTGCGAAGAATAGGGGTCCCG
>NC_090729.1:19922794-19927794 GCF_036898095.1 Palaemon carinicauda | reverse complement strand
TGATGTTTTTGACAGTAGAGTAATGAAAAACTTGAACTTTCTAATTCCTGTTTTCCTGAGGCTAAACTAACTAGTTTAGCTTTTCGACCTCGTGAGATTAAAGCTTTGTTGAAGGACCTTGATCCTTATGGAGGTGTGGACCCAAATGGTATTTTTCCTTTTTTTTATAAAGACGGCAGATTTGTTAGCTCTAAAGTTATGTTATTTTGTGCAAGTTAGCAAGAAGAGGAGCTTTTAGCACTAGTTGGAGAATTGGTAATGTTGCTCCTCTATGTAAAGGTGTTTGTGGTAGCTCAAGTCCCACTGATTACTGCCCAATTTCCATAACTCCCATATTATCAGAAGTTTTTGAACGTCTTCTGGCAAAACGTCTTAATAGGTTTGCTGAAGGTAATCATCTATTCCCTAGTTTGCAATTTGATTTTCGTAAAGGCCTTGGAGCATGCTATGCCCTTCTTACAATCTCCAATGCTGTACAGAAATCCCTTGATTGTGGTCAGGAAGTTCGTATGACTGGCCTAGATTCTAGTGCTGCCTTTGACCGTGTTAATCATGAGGCCCATCTTTCCAAACTCAAACAGTTGGCAGTGGGTGGGTCGTTTCTTAGCATTATTATTAGTTTTCTAAGTAATAAATCTTAGAGTTGTTGTTGATGGGCACCATAGTGAGTATAGGAATGTGATATCCGATGTTCCACAGGGTAGTGTTCTTGGTCCATTACTTTTTATACTATATACACATAACGTGTGGTTTGGCCTAGAAAACAACCTTGTTGCATATGTAGATGATGCTACTCTCTTTGCATCAATTCAATCCCCTGAATGTAGATCTGGGGTTGGTGAATCCCTTAATAAAAATCTATCTAAAATTAGTCCATGGTGCAAATTATGGGGTATGAAGTTGAATACTAATAAAACTCAAAGTATGATTGTAAGTAGGTGAAGGACGGTGGCTCCTCAAAATCCGGATCTCAGTATTGATAATGTTTCATTAAATTTGTATGACTCTTAAAATTTTAGGTGTGATTCTCGACAGCAAATTTAGTTTTGAGAAACACATTAGGTTTGTGTCTTCTTCAATTGCGCAAAAAATTGGCTTATTGAGAAAGTCTTACAAGATTTTCGGTGATCAATCTATTCTGAAAAAGTGTTTTAATTCTTTCATTCTACCTTGTTTTGAGTAATATTCTCTTGTCTGGTGTTCAGCTGATGATTCTCATCTTAATTTATTGGACAAAAACTTACGATCCATTAAATTTCTTATTCCTGATCTAGATATTAATCTTTTGGCACCGTCGTTGCATACAATTTTTCTTAACTCTGACCATCCTTTACATTCAGATCTCCCTGGACAATTCTATCCTGTTCGTAATACTATGCAGGCAGTTAATTCTAATAGCCAGGCGTTCTCCATCATGAGTTTCAATACTACACAGTATTCTAGAAGTTTTATTTCATCTGTTACCAAGTTTTGGAATGATCTTCCTAATCGGGTAGTTGAATCAGTAGAACTTCAAAAATTCAAAGTTGGAGCAAATGTTTTTATGTTTCCTTTTTTTCCTTTCCTCACTGGCCTATTTTTCACTATCGGAGCCCTTGGGCTTATAGCATCTTGTTTTTCTATTTAGGGTTATAGCTTGCCTCGTAATAATAATAATCATAACAATAATATGAATACGCACTCATATACACACACACACACATACACACACACACACACACACACACACACATATATATATATATATATATATATATATATATATATATATATATATATATATATATATATATATATATATATATATACATATATATATATATATATATATATATATATATATATATATATATATATATATATATATATATATATTATGTTAGTATGGTAAATTTTTCTCATTTAAACGTGTTTTTTTCATATTTCAAATAAGTCATATATTTTAATATATCAATGCCTGTATTCTCTTAAAGACCTCGAGATCAGAGTCTCAAGGAGAAATCACTCAAAGACCGTAGCATCTGACTGTCCGAGATTCGAACCCCTGTCCAGGATGCTACGGTCACTTACGTGAAAGATGGAAAAGTGAAGTTCTGTCTATATGTACCCTAACTACGAAGATATATACATCTTTATAATAGACGTACTTAGATTTCTTACATATAACTATTATACTGATCTTTATTCTTTATGTAGGCTAAGGCTACATGTCTTTACCCAAACTGTATCAATTCATATGAAATAGATTTACCTTCTGAATTTTTCTTTTTCGAACCATGAGAGAGGAGGGTACATTAGATTGAGGCAATTAGAAGGCCTGTCACTGCCATCTCTCTGCAGGTCCTTTAGAAGAAAGATAACAGTTAATGACAATTCCTTTGTGCATATACCTGTCGAATTAAGGTGTTTTGTACTTAGGGTTGATATCAAACCATCTTCACCATCGTAGCTAATTGGTAGGTTTGTAACTTGGCATTCGATTCAAGATAAATTTTGCACATTTAAACGTGTTTTTTTCATATTTTATTACATTAAAACTGGATATGATGGTAAAATCCAAGGGGATGAAATTTAATTAGCAGTACTATCAAAACATTAAATAAACTAAAAACCCAATATATTCGTTTTCAGAATCAGACCAAAATTAAGGAAACACTAAAGAAAGGAAGAAGCATCAAATTGATGAAGAGAAGACGTGGAACAGGGCGCCGACAGTTAATTGTTTTAAAGGATTAAAATCTAAAGATTGCCCACAATCGAGATGGAGTGATAAAAATTGCAAAGGATTTCTATACCATGCTATACAATATTGATATAAGAAATAACTTCACCAATAGAGATAATGAAATACTGGCCTAAGAGTAGAAGTAAAGAAAGCATTAAAAGTCAGAAGAAGATGGTCTCACAACTGATTCAATAATTAATGGAGGAGATTTCATAGTAGTAAAACTCGATGAACTCTACACTAAATGTCAGCAAGAATTCTCTATACCCACAGCTTGGAAAAAGCTTTATCATTATATTAATTTACATAAACGGAGACACAAGACTTGAAAAATTACCGCCCTATAAGTTTACTTTCCGTATTATATGGAATATTTACAAAGATCGTATTAGGCAAAAAAGAAAGACAGCTAAACTTTAATCAACTAAGAGAGCAGGCAGGCTTTATAAGTGGGTATAACTGATCATATCCATGTAGTTAAATAACTAATGAAAAAATCAAGTGTATGACAAATCACTATGCATGATATTTATAGGTTATGAGAAAGCTTTTAATTCTGTTAAAGCCTCAGCTGTAATAAAATTCCTTCAAAATAAAGGAATAGAAGAATCTTATGTTAGAACACTTGAAGAAATCTATACAGGAAGTACATAAAGATAGTGAGAAATTTCCGATTGAAAAAGAAGGAGTTAGACAGGGACCCCCTTTCTCTCCTATATTAGATTATGAATATGTAGGAATTAATATTAATATGGAATATCTTAAGAACTTAATATTTTCAAATGACATAGTTATGTTTAGTGAATTATGTGAGGAATTACAAAAGATAATAGATGATTTGAAAAGAGAAAATGTAAATGTGGCACTGAAAATTAATAAGAGTAAAACTAAGATATTGCTCAACGAAAATGCAGATAGACGATAAATAAAGTTTTGGACGGACCTCTAGATGTTGCTGAAGAATATCTTACTTAAGGAAGTCAGTAAGTGTTTATCCAGGACTCGATACCGAAATTAAAAAAAAGGAAAAGCATGGGATGGAGATTTTTTAGTAAAGAAAATGAGATTATGTAAAGTAAAATGCCACTTTCTCTAGAAAGAAAAGGCTGCATGGATTTGTGTGAAGGAGGCTTCGTGAAATTGTTTTTAAGCCTTCTGAGCTTAGTGTCACCTGGATTCTATTTAAAGAATTATTGTATACTGGGTGTCTTTGAGTCTGAAGATTCTCTCCAGTCATTCTTGGCTTTTAGGGTTGTGGGGGCCGATGTGGTAACGTCCCTGACTAGTGAACGCCAGACTGGGGTTCAAGTCTTGCTTAAACTCGTTCTTTTTTTTGGTCGCCGCAACCTCACCATCCCTGTGAGCTAAGGATGGGGTGTGGGGGGGGGTGTTGGGGGGAGCCTATAAGTCTATATGTTGAGTCATCAGCAGCCACTGCCTGGCCCTCCTTGGTCCTAGCTTGGGTAGAGAGGGGGCTTTTGCGTTGATCATATGTATATATGGTTAGTTTCGAGGGCATTGTCCTGCGTGCTAGGGCAATGCCACTGTCCATTTCCTCTGTCATTCATGAGTGGCCTTTAAATATTTAAACCTTTTCATTTGGCTTCACTATCAATACGTGGAAAACTTAGTATGCTCTACCTTTTAATTTTCCTTACTTCCTCGAAAACTTTCAACAATCAATTTCTGTCTTTGTCTCCTTTTTATAATATCACAAGTAAAATTCCGGGAGAAGCTATGGTGTAAGAATTGCTCATAGAATTATCAAAGAAATCTCTACTGGGGCAATGAAGAAGTACATACCAATCAAAAAGAGAGATGGATCTGTTATAACCACAAAAGATGAAGAAAGGTTACGTAGAATGGAACACGTTAGTGAGGTCATAAATAGGAGATATGAAGTGAATAATTTGGTTGATATACACGAAGCTACGGAAGACCTTGATGTACCCATGAAATAATTCAGTGTCTTTGAAGTAAAAGCTATCCTCAAAAAAACTAGATAGATGGGAAGCCCTGGATACGATATGCTGAGATGATATTGCCCCAAAAAATTAAATATCTACCAGAATACTTACAAGATTATTTTGTAGAAAGTGACTTGAAGAGGCAAAAGCTGATGGATGGCAGCTAGGAGTGTAGGTGAAAATAGCAAAAAACCAATAAATAAATAAATAAATGAAATCTGACTGATTGCAAAAATAATAGAGGCATCAAGTTTACCTCAGTTATGAAAATATATAGTATGTTCATTCTAAAGAGACTGGAGAGAAGG
>NC_090729.1:19910294-19917794 GCF_036898095.1 Palaemon carinicauda | reverse complement strand
ATTCGTATTGAAACTCCGCGGAATAAATCAGTAGCTGATGTGATTACGCAACTATATATATATATATATATATATATATATATATATATATATATATATATATATATATATATATATATATATATATATATATATAAATATATATATATATATATATATATATATATATATATATATATATATATATATATATATATATATATGATAAATTTTGCACATTTTTACGTGTTTTTCATATTCAAATAAGCCATATATATTTTTGATTCTTCGTGGCCAAGTGGGTTAGTCACTGTCTATATAAGCTTGCCGACCAGGGTTCGATTCCCGGCCGGAGCCAAGCTCTTGTCTTTGTGTGATTTCACCCGGGGCTCTGATCCCGAGGTCGTTAAGAGAATCCAGACATTAATATATCAAAAATATATATGGTTTATTTGGATATATATATATATATATATATATATATATATATATATATATATAAATATATATATATATACATATATATATATATATATATATATATATATATATATATATATATATATATAAATATATATATATATACATATATATATATATATATATATATATATATATATATATATATATATATATATATATATATATATATATATATATATATGTATATATGTAAATATATATATATATATATATATATATATATATATATATATATATATATATGTATATATATTCATATATATATACATATATATATATATATATATATATATATATATATATATATATATATAAATATATATATATATATATATATGTATATATATTCATATATATATACATATATATATATATATATATATATATATATATATATATATATATATATATATATATAAATATATATATATATATATATATATATATATATATACATATATGTATATATATATATATATATATATATATATATATATATATATATATACATATATGTATATATATATATATATATATATATATATATGTATACATATATGTATACACATATATATATATATATATATATATATATATATATATATATATATATACATATATTTATACATATATATATACATATATATATATATATATATATATATATATGTATGTATATATATATATATATATATATATATATATGTATTCACATATACAGTATATATATATATATATATATATATATATATATATATATAAATATATATATATATATATATATATATATATATATATATATATATATATATATATATATATATATATATTTAGATAAAATATTACTTTCAACTAGAAAGATACTAGTGCAACATCATATATTTCTGAACCATGAAAGATTAAACGTGTCACCTGTGATGATACATTGCAACTCCCAAAGCCACCCTAAGCCTTCCCGAGGCATAATGGAAAATATGACTACATATCCTTAGGAAATCCGATTTCCTATGTTTTTTATGCACCCTGTACCAATTCAAAAAGTGGAAGATTAGTCCTAAAAACTGTATTTAGAATGCCAAAACGTAAAATGTTATCTTCCACTTTTCTGAGAGATAATGCCCAGCAGATGTCGTAAGGTAAAAGATAAAATATTTGTCTGTAAATATGTGAAGAGAGTAGGAATTCTTTTGCTAATTATTTCTAATCTTTTGAAATGAAATAGGATTAGGAATACTGTACAGTGCATAGTAAATAAGTCCTTTGTTAAGATTGCCTATTTATTTCTCATAATATTGAGATGCGTCTGAATTAGAATTACGTCGTATTATGTTTTTTTTTCTTTTTTTATAGATATGCTTATTTATTTATCAAAATATAATTGAAAAGTCATTACACTATGCCTATACAAGAAATGACCTTATAATCACTGACATATTAATTTCAACAGATACTTTCTGTATATATATATATATATATATATATATATATATATATATATATATATATATACATACATATATATATATATAAATATATATATATATATATATATATATATATATATATATATATATATATATAAATATATATATATATATATATATATATATATATATATATATATATATATACATAAATATATATATATGTGTGTGTGTGTATTTAAGTGATATATATATATATATATATATATATATATATATATATATATATATATATATATATATATATATGTATATATATATATATATATATATATATATATATATATATATATATATATATATATATTTGTATGTATTTACATATATGTGTATGTGAGGGTATATGTGTGTGCATGTGTGTTTGTTTGTGTTGGAGAAGTGGGAAAAGCATCTGAAAACCTATATAATTTGGGGAGTGTAAAGCCAAATAGATTGCTTATTGGTTAGAGAAGCAGACAAAAAAAAAATATGATAAACTGTAAAGTGATTTTCGGCGGAAGCTTGAGTTAAGCAACATAAATTGGTAGTGATGGATTTTAAAATGAGAGGTAGATAACCCAAGAAGAGAAAGGGGAGATCAGGAATTAAGGTTTGGGACCCTAAATGAGAGAAGTATGAGGATTTTGGGAGAATTTTGAGAGAGATGACTGGAAAGGTTGAACTTAAGAGATTGGACAGGGTAACAGAGTGGAAAATATCTGTTTGGGAACGAAAGAAATATGCTTAGGGGAATCGAATAAGGTTTGTCGAAAGAAGAAAAGTGGTTGTGGAACAGAGAGGATAGAGAATCAGTTAAAAGAAAATCAAAAGCATTTAATGACTGGAAAGTATAGCTATAGGAAGAGCAGTAGAGAAGTTAAATGAAAGGCTAGGGATAAAGGAAGGAGAAATGATAACTATAAGATTTCAAATTTGAGGAAAAATGCAAAGATAGGATTCTGGGCAACTAGTAGTCATTAGGGATAGAGATGGAAATGGATTGTCCAGGGATGATGACATTAAAGGGAGATGAAGAGAATATTGTGATCAACTGTCAAATACTGACAATGAGAAAGAGGAGCTGGGAGAAGCACAAAGGGTGAGATGCCAGTGATGGAAATACAGAGTACAGAAATGATGTATCAGGTCCATCAGAGTTTCAAATTGATATGGTCAAGATACTAGCTACAGAGGGGGGAAGAAGGGATGCGGGATTTAAGAAGATCAATATGGGAAGAGGAAATGATACCTAAATACTGGGAGGTGATCTAATGGTATCTATATTTAAGCAGAACGGTGACATAAAAGAATGCAGTAACTACAAGATAATTGAATTAACAAAACATGGTTTTAAAATGTTAGAGAGGGTATTAGATGAGAGATTTAGAGAGATTATAAAGATTTGGAAACAGTAGTATGAATTCATGAGGGGGAGAGGGACTGTGGGTGCCATCATTATAATAAGGCAATTACAGGAAAAAAGACTAGACGGAAACCAGAAGCTATTCTGTGCTTTTGTAAATTTAGAGGCTTATGACAGAAGTGATGTTTTGGTCCTTGAGGAACAGACTAGTTAGAATGGTAGAGATGATTCACAGAAGAACAAGGAAAATAGTAATAGCAGCTGTTGTTGAAACAGAAACTTTGAAGTTGGTGTTGGATTATATCAAGGGTCAGCATTAAGCCCGTTTTTATGTGTTGATCTTGGATGTGTTAAGTGAAGGGATCAGAAATGAGGAGTTGTGGGAGTTCCTATATGCAGATGATTTGGTGATTACTGCTGAAAACAAGGAAGAATTACAGAGAAGGGTGGTAGAATGGCAAGAGATCTCAGAAGGGGGTGTTTTGAGGGTGAATGTGGATAGACTGAAGCCATGGTTAGCAGTAAGGAAGGTAGGGACGAGATATCTATGCATGAAAGTAGAGGAGCAGTTATAAAGCAGGTAGAACAATTTAGATACTTAGGGTGTACTATAAACTAGGAAGAAGAATATGAAACTGGAGTTGAGAATAGGATAAAAGTAGCATGGGGAATATGGAGGGAGTTAACAGGAGTGGTGTGATTGGAAAATGCAAATTAAGGTAAAAGTCAAGATCTATAGCACAGTAGTAATACCAGTATTAATGCGGGGATCAGAAAATGGGCTTTAAAAAGAAAAAAGGAAGCAAAGCCTGAGAGAATATGAAAATGCTAAGGTGGATTATGGGAATATGAGTGTGTGCAAGATTGGAAATAGATGAAATAAGAAATATGGTAGGTGTAGTAAAGATTACTGAGATGATAAGAGTGTCACGGCTGAGATGGTGTGGGCACGTGTCAAACATGAATGGTGGGGAGAGAGTTAGGAGGGCTTTTGAGGAACCTGTAAGAGGGAGAAGATCAAGAGGGATGGAGGTAGAAAATCAGATGGCGAGACAAGTAAAGGATGATATGAAGAGAAGAGGTTTGGTGGAAAAGGATGCCTTTGATTGAAGGCATTGGAGAGAGTGCATCAGGAAACAGACCCCTTAATGTAGGAATAATGATGTGGAAGGATAAGATATATATATATATATATATATATATATATATATATATATATATATATATATATATAGATATATATAGTTATAGTTATATAAATATATATATATACATATATATATATATATATATATATATATATATATATATATATATATATATATATATATATATATATATATATAAATATATATATATATATATATATATATATATATATATATATATATATAAATATATATATATATATATATATATATATATATATATATATATATATATATATATATATATATATATGTGTGTGTGTGTGTGTGTGTGTGTGTGTGTGTGTTTGTGTGTGTGTGTGTTTCCGTTAAAATCTATAATACGGTAATACAAGAAATAACTTGTGATTTCATGCATTAGCAAATATTGTCAGTTAAAGTGTATAATATAATAAAATTATATAGCTTACCCAGGTATTCCATGAAATCCTAGACGTTGATCAGGGAGAGTTTATAAATTGTAAACTAAAATGGTATTCTTATCTCCCTGATCTCTAGCAACAAGCCGAAGTCATAACTCTAGTGAGGCTTTCAGTTATCCAGAAGTCTTAGTTTCAGTACTGATGTTTATCTTTTCTGTTACAGTTATTCAGTGCAGTTATTATTATGGTTTTACTATTTGAATTTATTTCATTTAAAAATAGAAGGTATTTGTGCAAAGTTATTAGCAAAAGTGAACGAGTTACCGGTTGTTGTCAACGATTTGCTTGAAGTCCGGGGAATTGACAGGTTACTTTTTACTTTGTGCAGCAATGAGGGTGCTATTAGATATTAAGTGGCTGTGGACAAATTGGGAGATATTTTGTATAGGACATATTGCAGTATTAGACATGGAAGTCCGGATAGTATGCTTCATGAGGTAAACAAAAGTTATGAATATGTAACACAACAAAAATTTTTTTTTTTTTTGTAATTACAGCGTTTTGAGTTATGTCGAAAGATTGGTATTTAGAAAGGAATAACCGTTAAACCAATTGTATTTACACATTATAGCAGCCGATGCCAGTTAGACTTGAGCGACTTGTGGTCCCAACCTGATGGTAAATAAAAATCTATTTTGTCCAATAGGACCATATAACAAAGTCAATTACCTTACGAACTTTAACATCTAAAAGACTGATGAATTTGCATATAATTTATTACTTTTGGCGTACCACGTTTTACGGTTTAATATTGGACGCGAGTTTTTCAATTCTCTTATTGAAAGCTCAAAACTGGTAAGGCCCGAATTGCATATTGTTCACGGCAACCACCGACGCAGCCAAATCTACGGAAGCATAGAGCGAGCTAGAAGTTGGAAAAATGCTATTTACTTGGATGAGTGACAATCTAACAACCAGGCGCGAAGGTCTGCGTGTTATAAAACAGTTGTATGGGCAATGACATTATTCATTATGTAAAAAAGATTTATTACACCTCAGGATATTTCACCCTAGCCAAATTCTCTGTAAAGTGTGACCACATAGCAAGCGCTTGGGCGTGGTGAAGGTTTCGTTCGCTGCCACTGCACTCTAAAGTGCCAAACAAAAAGGTGTCTCTGCTTCAAGAAAAAGATCCTATATCCCTCAAAATGTCTCGAACGTTGTCCTCTGCAATAAGTGAGATTTATTATATTTCATTGATTTGAGGAAAATTCAATAGAATAATGATAATGGTATAATAAAGTGCACATAAATGTTTTCTGACAAGAGAGTAGTATAGAAAGTAAGTGTTACCAGGCGTTTCACTAAACTCAGATCAGAGGTTGATCATAGAAAAAATTCACGTTCTTTCTAAAAAAAGCTCAGAAAAAAAATATGAAAAGTGACGCTCTGAATGAACGAGATATCAAGATGAGCTTTCAAAACAGATTTACTGGAAAAACTGCTACAGATGGAGCAAAGAAACTGGAATACAAGGAAAGAAAATACTTTTTAAGTTGGAGAAGGAGGAACTTGGATACACATATGCTGGAGGTACCAGGAAAAGACTTACAGTCTGGTGGAATAAGGAAGTAAAAGGTGCAATCAGAATTAAAAATAGAAGGCACAGGGATTGGACTGAATGTAGAAATCGACAATCTGGAGAATAATATATAGCTTCCAGAAAGCAAGCAGAAGAGATTAAGAGGAGATCACAGATAGATGTTGGACTAAATTAGGTGAATTAATGGAAGATCTAAAGAAAACCAGAAATTTTTTTCTGTAGCAAAATCATACACTAAAGATCATAATAAACAATGCAATATTGAAGGAGGAATTTCGAAATGTGATTTGCAATGGCAGAGAGCTTAATATGAGGTGGACCAACTATTTCAGCAACCAACTCAATATAGTCTCTAAAGAAGACATTGAAGAAGAGTATAATCTTTCAGGTGGATAGAAAAAACCAGAGGACTTGATCATATATCAAGAGTTTAAAAATTCCTTAGAGAAGATAAAAAGAAAAAAAAATCAGGGTACAATAATTCACTGTCCCAATTGAATCGTTCAAAGAAAGAGGGAACCTAGCAAAGAAGACACTGTATGACCTAATTCTCACATGCTGGTCGGAAATTAGAATTAGAGAAGACTGAAGTAGGTATATTTCTGTACCATTTTAGAAAGGCAAGAGGGATTTAATCAAATATGAAAACTATAATGGTATTTATAACACGTTTTTTGCTATGCAGCAATATTTTACTTTGGGTTAGGAACTATTCAGCGCCGCTAGATCACGCCGCCGATTCAGCGCCGCCAGTTCAGCGCCGCTAGATCAGCGCCGCCGATTCAGCGCCGCCAGTTCAGCGCCTTGTCATTTCAGCGCCAAAAAATATCAGCGACAGCCATCTCAGCGCCAGAAAAAATTTTAACTCTCTCTCTCTCTCTCTCTCTCTCTCTCTCTCTCTCTTCACACAGTAGTTTGTATAATTTTAGTACGAAACTGCTATTTATTGACCTCGGTGATTCGCACCTATGTGAGGATCTAGTTCCTCTTTTCAATTGGTTTAAAGATAACTACATCGGTCTTCCAAACCGGAGAGGAA
>NC_090729.1:19895294-19905294 GCF_036898095.1 Palaemon carinicauda | reverse complement strand
AAATACTAGATATTATATGTGGTATATGTTAATGTTATTTTTTTTTTGTGTGTGGAAATTCTCAATAGAATAATGCCTTATTCAATTCTATTTAATATAATAGTTAGGAGAAGTGTGTCGTTTTTATGAAGCTGTAGATACAGATTAACCATGAATTAAAACTAATAAAAAATATTTTGTTCCAATAAAATTGAAAGGATCATTAAACTCACTGGTTTCAGCTTCTTTCTCATACTTTCCATTAACAAGAGTAACTTTTATGAATGTTATTTTTGCATAAATCCCAAAGTAATCGGGTTTTTATCACCACTTCAATCTCGTTAACAGTCATTTGAGTTCATTATTTAAATATCGTCTACTTCTATATGAACCAATCTACGTGTTCACGTCTTCAAAATAAAATTGTACAGAAATACAACAATGCACACATGTGCACTTTCTAAATAAAATGAATGACATGTAATTGAGGCGTTAAATCAAAATTATCAAAGAAAAGAGAATGAGAAGCCTCCTCCTAAAAGTATTTTTTATTTGCTAGAAGTCCAAGTAATTATATATATCTAATAATAGGTATAGATTATAATGCAATAAACATGAAAATCTAAACCTAAATTTATATCTAGTTGTAACTGAAAGACATTAATGACATTGCTGTGATGAAATAATTATATTCAGAAGTTGGTAATTGAAAACATTGATTAGCTTATCCGTTGTTTTATTGCAATAATATTGCAATCACTATTCGAAAAATTATGCAACTGAGTATTATAGCCTTTGCTATATTTTCAATTACTGCATCTAAATACTGTAATGCAATTTTTGATATCATTAAAAGTGGTTATAATTACAGAAAAAAAAAATATAGGAAAATTAATTTGGAGTTTCACAGAGGTGAATATTGAAAAATACGTTAAAACAGAATTTGTAAGTGTGTTTTTTTCGATCAGTTTTTTTTTATCCAAGTATTTTGTATAAAGGAAGCTTTAATCATGAAACAAATGCTGAACGTATGACAATACCCTAATTAAATAAAATTTTGGTCAAGCTTTAGTTGAAACCTTTTTTTTATTCATGACCAGTGATGTTAAATAAGCGGTCCATGTCAAACGTTTTAGAGAAAAATATTAAAAGCTTATGTTTATGTATATAAAAAAATGATAAACCACATAATTAATGGAAGTAAAGAATTGCGACATAGAATTGAGTCAAAAAGAAATTAAAAATAAATAACAAAGACAATGAATTTGTGTTTTTTTAATGAATACATAAACTCGTTACATAGCTAACCTGTATGACATAAATGCCAGACCTACAAGAATAAATAGGTAATGGAAAACCCAATTCCAGCAATGAAGGGATAAATGGATAGGAAACGGAAAAAAATAAGCGCAAACTCTGTTTTTAAATTTACCCTATGTGGTGGGGTGTGGGAGGATGCGATTAGGGCTGGGTGCCCATAGTGGAACCAAAGACAGGTAAAGCTATTAATCTAACGGATAACGACTTTGATTTCTTCATTGTATAGATGTCCGAAAAAATAACACTTTATTTCTGGCTGTGCCGGGAACTACATTGAATACTGGTGTTAGGGAACCCGTTAGTTTGAGTCTTTTTATAGAGCAGTATTTTTTCATCACATTTAATCTATGCAGTCATATGTATGTACGAAGTAGCTTTTCCTAAAGAGATTTTTTAGCAGGCCATCTCCTATATATAGATGAAAGGGAAATATGAACAAAACACGCATACGCGCGCGCACACACACGCAGACACACACACACACACACACACACATATATATATATATATATATATATATATACAGTATATATATATATATATATATATATATATATATGTTTGTGTGTGTGTGTCTGTGTGTGTCTTTGTTATTACAGAATTATATGGATGAGAACACCGAGTGATGATGGTTTGAATAATAGTGAAAGGGTATTATTAAAGTAATGTCAAAATCGAGATATATTACCAGCACTTATATGATTGTTGATAGGAAGAAATGCGTGTTTCCGAGCAGCAAGTCCAGACTGAGTAATTTAGGCTAAATAAAAAAAATCATGTTCATTTCCCAATTTCTCGTTAGATTTTGGTAGAGAGAGAGAGAGAGAGAGAGAGAGAGAGAGAGAGAGAGAGAGAGAGAGCCGATATTTAGACTTTTATCAACATAATTCTATTTGAATCATATAATCATCATCTCATATCTTTGAAGACGGAGAGGATTTTGGAATGTTAATATCAGATTATTTTTTCCAACTGAAAGTGTCTTATATCATTATGTAAATTTATAAGAAATGTAGACATCATTGAAATTTTAAACTCTTATGTTAGGAATTAGAATTACCTTCACAAGCCAAAAAAATAAAAAAATAAAATGAATCCCAATTTTTATTTTGATGAATATTTTATTGTATCAAGTTGAAAACATTATTTTCTACTATACTTCTTTAATTCAGCCTTAAGTCTCCGGATTAATTCTTCATATTCCTTTGGAACTCTGAAGAAATTCGCTTGGAAGTGATTGATACAAGACTTCATACAATAGATTTTAATACAAAGAAGCAAATATTAATAGATATAATCAATATTATTTTTATCTATTATAAAACTTAATTAGTTATCAAAAGTTTTAATATATATATTAATGTCTAATGACTCAAAATATTATATAATATTCTCCTTATCATTTGCTTGAAACCTTATTTTTTATACCGTCTGCAAAGTCTTCTCGCTCTTCAGGTATATAAGAGATTTGTTAAATACTTTTGCTTTCTATCTGCACATCGTTTTCCTGCTGCTCAAATATCATTAATATTTCGTTCACCAAGGTATTGAGGTTACTCCTTCAAGTCTCTCTCTCTCTCTCTCTCTCTCTCTCTCTCTCTCTCTCTCTCTCTCTCTCTGTATATAACGGATTTTGAGTGAAGCAAAAAATCTATTTTTGGGTGATGTAGCCATGTCGTCCTGATGGAAGTTCCTAATAGGTAGCTTCCTATGGTATATTTGACTACAGTGATATTCCCAGAGAATTTTACCTTAAGGTATCCAGAATTCTAACTACTGGAGCGAATATCCCTAAATAATCTCACAGGGATATCGCATAATATCAGAGGACGTATTGTTGACACGTCACATAGATATCTTCACCCCGAACACTATTAAGGCTACGAGGGGTTACAGTGACAAGAATCTGAAACGAGAATGAAAAGAGAGCCGCTCATAAGGCATCTCTCCTATTCCGTTTCCAGTGTGTATCTGATGAAGGCGGTAGCGCCCTCATTATTCCTTGTAGCGATATACGAGGTGCTACAGATACTGTATTATAGGGAGGGGTCAATAAGCCCTTTTACAATAAAAGGAAGGGCAGGTCAAGTAGGACGACATGGCTACCTCACCCAAAAATTTATTTTTCGCTTCGCTCAAAATCCGTTTTTTGGGCTCAGGCCATGTCGTCCTGATGGAAGTTTACCAGAGTATTACTGTATCTGTGGATTCTCAATCGGTGCTGTACTCTCAAGAAAGTATTTTCCTGGTCCGCCTAGACCTAGAGACCTATGATGTTACCGTCATACATCATTTCATCTAAGCATGAACTATGTTAGTGCTTCTTGCCCCCTACAGGGTAGAGTCGTACTAGACTCTGGAAAAAGACTCTAGGAGTACATAATAACTATGGATGATAAAATGACAGGCTTGTATAGTGGTCTGGCCCTATACATTATAAAGCAAAGTTTGTATAAGAGTCACCAATGTTAGTATGAATTTTTGACACCTTCCCCAATGAGACTACTCATATTAACTATTGGATAATGGTTGTATCCGCATAGAAACAAATTTTGCCTCTTTGCCACTATCCCGTTATGGTACCACGTCAACCCTTCCAAGGAAGGGTTAAAGTGAGTGGACTTTTGCTTGAATCAGAAAACAGTCTTAAAAGACATACCATGATAAAATTATCCATATTTTAATAATAAAGCTCAGTATATTTCTATTAAAATGAGTGTGGGCTAGTTTATTAAAATTTAATAAACGTACATATCAGATCAACATTTATAAAATCTATAAAATGTGGATGATATGCGTTAAAGCATAAAGAAAAACAGTCAACAGAAAATACTGTTTCGTCTACTAGGAAACAAATTTGCCACTTCAATTGAATTATCATTAATAATGATATAGTTTGTATACTGTTTATTTACACTAGCGTGAAAAACGCTTGGCACAAGTGTCCGTATTATGCTATAGTTCACTGACTTCAATGGAACAGTTCGTAAGGACACTTTCGTGGCCTATCGCAGTGTGTAGTATCATACAGTGACTACACACGCACCCTCTTAATTACTCATCCCAAATTAATTACACTGTTCCTCGCAGATTTAAAACAGAAGGTTAAAGAATTCTACCTGCTGCTACCACAGACCTCTTAAGTTGCTCCACTTGCTTCGCATAATGCATAAAGAACACCTTGGATGACTACCAGCCGGTGTACAAACAAGGATGTTCTATGTCCATGTAATTGAAGAATTTTTATGGAGGAGGCAACTTTCCTCAGATCATGACTAACGGGTGTACTGTCTGGATCCGTTCTGCGAATAACACGGGTGATTTTCGCCCTTAGTTATAGATAACTTTGAACCCAGGGTTTCTCTTCTGAACAGCTGTTCTCCCATAAAGTCTGAAGTTTTATGAGGATAGACCTTTAGGCACTCCACTGGACATAGAGATGCATCTTCCTTCAGAGGGCAGATTCTCTAGGGACCCCACCTGTTGGTGGGTAGCTTGCTCCTGGTAAGAAACGTTGGGTCTGGAAATAGATTCAGTTCTCCCTCCAAGAACTGGACGTGGCCTTCCTCTCTAGAGAGAGTCACTATTTCACTAACTCTGGCCCCCAAAGCGAGTAAAAACAGAAATATGACTTAAATTCAAAACCTTCTAAGCGCATTCCTCATTGTTCACTATTTATACACAATGAAGAATCATATTTAATGACCATGCAAAGGGTCTTTGGAGGCGCTGAAGGGCTAAGCCCAACATGGGCCTTTGTAGTTCATTAAGAACGTCGTAGAAAGGTTGACCTGTAAGGCATATGGTATCTGACTTGTCAAGGCAGGCTTGAACAATAGAATTGTGTTGGCTGCTAAACCTTGCTCATGAAAGTGAATGAAGAATGATAAATAGGAATCTGTCGAGATTTCTTTTGGTTTCTTCGCCTTGACAAAGGATATCTATTCCTTCCCTGAAGCCTCATAATGTCTTCTGGTTTCCTCCAAAAGTCTAAACTGACTTTTAACACCGAATCTTTATCTCATCGCTAAGGAGAGAGAATCATGAGATGTAGGCTCCGTGTTTTCTGTGATGGAGCGAAGACAGTCGACTTCTGTACTCGCTGAGACAGGGATGGATCCGGTAGCGGTACGAATTTTAGTCTTAGTTCCAATGCCAGAGGGAACCACACGCTATTTGGCCACTTGTGGGCCACTATTGCTGCTTTCCCTTTGGAGGATCTCAGGTTATCGAGAACCTTCAAAAGTAGGTTGTTCGGAGGGAACAGATAAATATTGGTCCATCTGTTACAGTCTAGTGACATAGCGTCCACTGCCTCCGCTACCGGATCCTCGTATGGGGACACGTAACAATCTATTTTCTTGTTGTCTTTCGTCGCAAAGAGGTCTATCTGCAGCTCCGGGACTTGGCTCGAGATGAAGGTAGATCGATCCTGCGTCAAGGGACCATTTTGACTCTATAGGTGTAAATCTGGATAGAGCGTCCGCTGTCACATTGCGGAACCCTTGAATGTGAACTGCTGACAGGTACCATTTCTTCCATTCCGCCAAACAGAATATGGCCAACATCACTTGGTTAATTTGAGGTGACCACGACCCTTGTCGATTCAGGCATCTCACTATCACCTCGCTGTCTAGAACTAGTCTTATGTGGGTCGAGTGGCGAGGAGATACTCTATTCAGTGTCAGAAGAACTGCCATGGCTTCTAGAAAGTTGATGTGAAATGACTTGTAAAGATTGACCAAGCTCCTTGGACTCTCATCTGATGAGAGTGACCTCCCCAGCCTTCCTTTGAAGTGTCTGTGTGGATAGTTACTGACGGGGGAGGAGGTAGAAGAAGTATTGATTTCTTCAATTGCTTGGCATTGGACCATGGCTGGGGAAGCGTTCACAGTCGAGTTGGTAGTGGTCTTATTAGATCCTTTTGCGTGTTTGATGCATATTTTCTCCAGACTCCTGTTGCATCCTTTAGCTGTGCTTTTAGCACTGGATTTGTTATCGAAGCAAACTGTAGAGAGCCCAGCACTCTCTCCTGTTCGCGTCTTGATATCCGTTTGGATTTCTATAGTGTCTTGACAGATCCTGCTATTTCTTTCCTCTTCTTACCAGGATTGGAAAGTCGATGTGACTCCAAATTCCAGTAGATTCCCAACCACTGAAATTTTTGAGCTGGAGAAAGTCGAGACTTTCTGATGTTGATCTTGAATCCCAGATGTTCCAGGAACTGGATTACTATCTTAGAAGCTTGGATGCATTTTGTCCTGGATGCTGCCCACACCAGCCAGTCGTCCAAGTAGGCTACTACTTGGACCCCCTTTAGGCATAATTGATAGACAGCTGCGTTCGCAAGCTTCGTGAAAATCCTTGGGGCTATGTTTACCCCGGAAGGCATGACTCTGAAGGCGTAAAGTTTTCTATGTAACTTGAAGCCTAGGTAGGAGGAGAGGTGACGATTAATTGGAATGTGCCAATAAGCGTCAGACAAGTCTATAGAGACAGTATATGCCCTTTTGGGCAGCAGGGTCCTTATGTGTTGAAGCGTGAGCATTCTGAACTTGTTGAGTGGCGACAAGTCTAGAATGACTCTGAGTTTTTCTGAGTCATTCTTTGGAACACAAAACAGCCTTCCTTGGAATTTCATGGACTTAACTTTCCAGATTACTCTTTTGTCTAAGAGTTCTCTGACATATTCTTCCAGAACGGGGGTTGAGTGTTAGAAAAATTGAGGGAATTGAGGTGGAGGACTGCTCCAGCTCCAACCTAGTCCAATTTTAATTAGGCTGTGGGCCCAGGGATCGAAGGTCCAGCGATCCCTAAATAGCTGTAGTCTCCCTCCTACTGGAAGTATCTCACTTCTGCTGTTGTGGACCTAAGGCCTTGCTTCTTTGACCACGTCCTCTCCTGTATCCCCTTCCTCTTGAAGGGCGTCTAGAAGAACCCCTGGCTGTTCCTCTAGCTCTCGAACAAAAGAAAGAAATCTGCCTTTCGAAGGCTGGGTTAAAAACTGGCGACTGTGTCTGTCACCACTTGTTGAGGTACCAGCTGGTACGTGGTTGAAGGTTATGCCACTATCTGAGGCCCCGCGGTCACAGGAAGTTGTTGTTATTGTTGCTGTCGGAAGGGTTTAGCCGGCCGAGAGGATGGCCTAGGCCTTTTTGTCTTGGTCCTTGGGGTCACTTGCCATCGTTTCTAATGCCGTTTGCAAGGACATCGATGCCGTAAGTCTTTACTTTGTCTCTTGCTCTCTACGCAAGAGAACCTCCGACAGTTTTGGAAGTTCCTCACCGAACTGACGTTCAGCAATATCAGCTTCCAGCTTCCCGACTGAGAAGGTAAGGTGTACATCCTTCCAGTCTTCTTGGTCCAAGGGCAAGGTCAGACATAACGGCTTGCACTCCTCCAAGGAGGGGCATGGTTTCCCTGCCTCCACCGCCTTTAAGGCTGCCTTATATCCCTTTTCCAAGAAGGGAAAGGCTCTTGTAGGAGAGGCCACAAAGGAGGGAAGCTCCTTACTCAAGGCAGGCACCTTTGAGTTAGTGAAGCCCCTCTCTTTCATCGAGCTCGCTAGTAACGCCTGAGCTTTACTATGGTAAAAAACTATGACCTCCTTTAGCTCCGTCTCCTCCATTGAGGCTGGCTCCTTCCTAAGACGGACATAGCAGTCCGGATAAGAATCTTTGTTGGGCGTAAATTCTACCTCTTCCAGGGGAATTGCTCCCAACTTTTCTGAAATCACGATCTTCCCGTTAGTCATTAGCATGTGTTCGGCATACCTTCAAGGATTGGTATCCGAGCACAAAGGAAGATCCTTCCCGCTGAGCCGCTTTTGGGGACCACGTGATGCTGCAAGTCTGCGTATCTCCAGTTTCATTGCAGTTTCCTTCTCATCATTCTTCCTTTGGATTTGTTGGATCATCTCAACAATGGAAGAAAGAGTCCTTCCCAGTTCATCTGGGATAGCAGACGAAGTAGAGGGAACATGTTCTGGGTCCGGAACCTATGTAACCGACACCTCGTCGATTTCTCCCTCTTCTACTTGAGGAGCCTGGAACAGCCCCTCCTCCTGACCTTCTCCTAGAAGGTCCTTCTCAGTAGAATCCGATACCTCCGACATCTTATCGTCCAATTGGATGTCTTGAAGGGCGGCCGAGACTTCAGAATATACCGGATTCTGGGCTGTTGGTATCTCCACCTGAGGCTGGGGGATGACTGCATCAGCCGATGCTTTAGGGAAAAGGTAGGCCCTCATCTTCTCATTTGGAAGGTAGGGGCCTGAGGTGTTTTACTGAAAACCCCTCACCCAGGATCGTAACATTTCCCCTGGCAGCATCCCTTGACTCCGTCGTCTTAGCGTCGTCAAAAGCCTCGGTAATCAGGTTAGAACAAACTATACAAACCTGAGGGTCCCAATACCGGAGATCACCTCTGGAGGCTGTGCATGCTGCGTGCCTCCTGCAAAGTTGATGTCCAGAGAAGTTCTTACTGCGGACATTACAGAACACACTCCCGCACTTCGGATGGTCCTCCTGTAAAGAGAAGAAAAATCCATGAGTATCAAGTGAAGGCTTTTCACTTATATGGAAACATTCAGCTTATATAGAAAACCTATAAAAGAAAGAAGGAAAGACACAACTTGTATTTCCGGTCCAGTCAATTGCTGTAACCTCCCAAGATATTAAAACTAAGGTTAATTCTATTCTAGAATACCTTATGTAATTTCCTAAACGGAAATTCAAGGTGTAGTTCACACCTTGAAATAAAGTTTTAATATACGGGATAGAAAGAATACAGAAAGAACTCACTTTCTATATATTGAACGGTGTCAACAAAAGGCTGTACAAGATAACATTAAGTATGTTGAAAAACTTTAGGGTTATCACAAACTCTGTACTGTAGTTTTACTAATGCAGTGTGTACTACACTACAAATATAGCAACTACTGTACATCGCATGCTGTTGTGCCGGCCGACATCTACCCCTGTATAGTTCAAAGATATACTACCTTTAACTAATAGGCAGCAGCCCACTGATTTCGCAACTCTGTGCCGGCCGGCAATCATTGCCGGTCGACAGCTGAAAACAGTAATACCCGGGTGCCGGCCGCTAATCGTAGTAGCCAGCAGATTCGGGATGTGTTTCCACTGCCGGCAGGCAAAGGTAGTAATACCCATGCCCACCGGCAGTAGCTGAGAACCAGAGAACCTCCACCTTCCCGGCTGTCGGCTGTTAAGTGGGCAGCCTGGTTAAGGGTACAACACAATAGTCAGAAAAAAATTATGTATGTAAGATTAAAAGGCAGCATTGCCATACGACCATCCATTCAGAAGGAGTGAACATACGGAAGGGGAGAATGTAGCATTCAGGCTTCTAAAGAATCCATAGCCTGCTGGGCTCTACCGGCAGTCATGGAAGGGAGACCAAAGGAGGTCTGGGGTTCACTCTGCAAAGAACAAGGGGTCTCTGCCGGCCGACACGTAATTGCCAGCCGGCAGAGAGCTGAGCCAGTCCTCCATCCTAACCTACACTAGGTACGGAAGTAGGACTGCGGCCAAAAGATTATAAAAAAAGAGAGGTGGGGAAGGGATAAGGGTCCTATAAACTTCGTTCTAGTAAGAGACACACTCAGGAGTTAGGTTAGCTCATCCTAACTTAGATTTGTCTATTAGGGAGGAAGACTGGCAATACTTGCTATCCTCCTCTC
>NC_090729.1:19872794-19882794 GCF_036898095.1 Palaemon carinicauda | reverse complement strand
TATTTATTTATTTTTTTTGGATGATGTAATCAATAATTTTCCAAGAGATGTTCATATCAGGATTTATACGGAGTGGTTAATTCTACTTTCACATTGCTAAAGCAGACCATTGTATGATTTTGATTGCTTACCGGTCTCCATCTTGTTAAATAACACTAAAAAAAAGAAAAAGAAAAGATATGGAAACGGGTCAACAGAGATAAAGAGGAAAAGAGAGGAGCAAAAGAAAATCCATTTATGAAAGTCTCTTATGTGATACCAGGGAGACACTGAACATATTTGGAAGAGACCTGGAGGGGATAGAGAGTAATAGCATTGATTGACATGAGCCGATTGTGAATCAAAAAGATCCCCTTAGGTATGTTTTCATATTTTCTAGACCGGATATTTTGAAAAGGCATAAATACGAGATATAAAAAGAATTTATATGAAAGCCAGACTAACTGTGGTTTGAGAATAGTATGCTGTATGATACACACGAGATAGCACGATGGATTTTGTAATTTTTCGACGTGATTAAAAAATGCAAGAAGATTCTAGAGTTATATTTTACATTTGTTTTAGTGTTACGAAAAGTGGTTGATGGTGTTAGGTGAGAGGTCTCTTTCGCCATGTGTCGGAAGAGAAAGAAATGAGGTAAACCAGGCTTCTACAGTTACCCCTCTCTCTCTCTCTCTCTCTCTCTCTCTCTCTCTCTCTCTCTCTCTCTCTCTCTCTCTCTCTCTCTCTCTCTCTCTCTCGTTATAGAATAACGGTAAAGATTTTATAAAATGGAAAAACTTGTACAGAAGGAACTGGTAATACCGAGAAGAAACGCAAATGGTAAGTGACCTTTAAAGTGATGTCAGACCAATTTCCAATGATGGAATACCTGCTTTACTTCTTGATATCCTTATGCGTAGTGAAACCTACGGGAATCGACTTTCTTATTTTGATAAGATATAAATATGAAGCATCTAAGATAAAATAAAAACGAGGTAAAAACTATCTGAAAATTCCGGTGACCACCAAAAATATAGTAATATTAAAAATGATTTGATATTCAAGTAGATTCACCCTAGCAGAATTTCGAACAAGAAAATATCCTCGATAGGATATGTATCAAATGACACCATTGAAACGAAAATATGCCCTATTTGATTTCTTACATTTCTCTATGGTATAATAATAACAATACTAGGTTATATATGCCTATATATGGATTAGTGGTCATAGAAATACAAGATGTGATAAATACAATCCTATATGTATGTATTTTACATTCTATTCACTCAGGTATATTTGATATCTAGATTTGACTATTGTTAATATCCCGTTAACAAACGAATAAAACCAAGCAAGATTGATATCGGTCTATCTTAGCTGAAAGAAAGAGAGAGAGAGAGAGAGAGAGAGAGAGAGAGAGAGAGAGAGAGAGAGAGAGAGAGAGAGAGAGATCCATGCTTTCATATTAGTTACATTTTACAACATGAACGGAACAAAATAATGTAGTTTCATTTACTATATATATTATTGTAAATACATTAATGTATCTAAAAACATGATTTATTGACTAGAACAATTTAGAACACGTAAAAATATAAAGGTCAAAGGACTTTTTTCATTACAATCTTTATACAGGAAAGCAAATGAGGCTGAAAATGCTAAGAATCCAGGAAATGGTTATGGTGTAAGAATTTCTTATAGAATTATCAATGAAATCTTTATTGGGGAAAAATAAGAAAAGCATATACGCATTAGAAAAAAGAGAAATTGATCTATAAAAACAACTGAGGATGAAGAAAGGCAACGTCAGATGGAAAACTTTACTAAGGTCAGAAATAGAAGATGTGAAGAGAAAAATTTTACTGATATACCTGAAGCTGCAGAAGACCTTGATGTGTCCATGAATAAATTCAGTGTTTTTGAAGTCGAGGCTAAAAAAAAAAAAAAAAAAAAAAAAAAAAAAAAAAAAAAAAAGTAGCCCCTGATACGACGAAATAACTGCTGAGATGACATTCGCCGAAAATTTTGTGACTCCCAGAATACTAACAAGACTATTTTGTAGTATGGGGCGTGAAGAGGCAAAACCTGATAAATGGTAGCTTAGGGTTTTGGGGAAAAATCCCCTACCCCGCTGCCTCCCCCCCCCCCAACCCCCAAATAAAGGAAATCTGACAGTGCAATAGTTACAGACCCATCACACCAAAGTTGGTTGTCATGAAAATTTATAGTATGTTCATTCTAAAGAGACTAGAGAGAAAGATTGATGTAAAGCTGAAAAAAAAAAATCAAGAAGGATTTAGAAAAGCTAGACACTATATTGACCAAATTTTCATTTCAAGACATGTGGTAGAAATAATTGTAAAATATAGAAATCCACTTTTGATAGCATTTGTGAACTGAAAAAAAAGCCTTTGATAGTGTGCACCGGCTAATTTTATGGAGGGTTCTGCATTATTATGAGTTCCTTTTCTATACGTAAATTTGATTAAGACTGTTCATGGGCATAGGAAGTGCAAAGTTTATTCAAGTGGAGTCCTATTAAATGAATTTCCAGTGAGCAGTGGATAAATGCAAGAGAATGTGTTGTCACCTATGTTGTTTATCCGCCTCATGGATCTTGTTATGCATAGAACAGTTGTGGAAGGTGAAGTGGGATTGCACTGTATTGGTAACAGTATATTAGCCGACATAAAGTTTGCTGATGACGCTGTCCTTATTAGCAGAACACCACAGGACTTGCAAAGCCTTCTTAGCAAAATGTATGAAATATCAAACGAAGTTAGGCTCAACATAAATAGAAAAGATACAGTGATAATGAGAAGAAAATATACAATGGAAGATGAAATATCAATGGAAGGAGAAGGGATTAATTAGGAGGATTTATTGAAATATTTCGGAGCTATGATCTCTAATACAGGGTCTTTAGAATTTGAGTTTAATGAGAAAATTTTAAAAGCAACTCAGACAATGCTAGGTTAAGTAAAATATGTAAATAAAATTGCCTGAAATTACATATAAAATCAGGCTATACAGTATATCAGTTTAGCAAGATCAGTGTTACTCTATGGACATGAGTCGTGTTATGGCAATGAAACAATATTCAAGAGTTTCTGTAGATTTAAGAACATAGTCCTCAGAGGAATATTGGGAACTGAATGGCAGGACAGGGTTATAAATCAAATTATAAGAGCGATAACCCGAGTGACATATGTGGAAAACTTCATGGTAAGGGGTCACATTGTGATGGTTTGGGCGTAATCTTTGCACCCCCAACCCAGAGAGATTAGTTCACCAGACTCTCAACTAGGCTCCACAAGGCACTAGATGAGTTGAAAGACCCAGACATACATGGCTGAGTCCTATAAAACGTGAAGTGGTAGATGATGAATAAAGAAGTATTGATTTAAAACCTCAATATAGAGATGACCGACGGAATGTAATCGAGGACCCTTGCTTAGGAGGAGATGATGAAGGCAATGTAATTTTTTCTCATTATTACCTATGCATGCCTAAATTATAAATGTAGTGTGATTTTTCTTCATTACAATCTATATGTGCCTCAAATATAAAGGCAATGTAATATTTCTCATTACAATCAACACTTTCCTAAAATATAAAGGCTATGTATTTTTTTTCTTATTACAATATATACGTTCCTGAAATGTAAAGGCAATGTAAATTTGTTTTCTTTTCCTTTACAGTCTATAGGTATCTAAAATATAAAGACAATGTAATTTTTTTTCTTATAATCTATACGTGCCTAAAATATAAAGGCAGTGTGAGTTTTTTCCATAACAATCTATAGGTGCCTGAAATATAAATTCAATATATATATATATATATATATATATATATATATATAAATATATATATATATATATATATATATATATATATATATATATATATATATATATATATATATATATATATATATTTCAGGCCTTTGACTGACAACCTACTCTCGGCCCAACACATTGGTGACCCCGGAGTGTGACTCGCTCCTCCCGCCTTCCCACCCTCACTGTTGCTATGGAGGACTCCACGAAAATTGGCGCCACCCCATTCAAACTTTCATCGTTCGCCAGCGACGTGGTGTTTGCTTGGTTTCAGCGCGCAGAGGTCCAGTCCCGCATGAAGGGCATGACTCGCTCAACCACCGAAACAGATTATGTTCTCGTGGCAATGCTCGAGGACACCTACCCGAAAATATCAGATTGGCTTTGTGAACAAGGAGACAACCCAATAGCGTATGAGGCCATCAAAACAAAATTTCTGCAGCACTACTCACCGTCACCAGCCGCCCGTATAGCAAAGTTTTTTCAGCTCTCTCAACAACCGTTGCGGGACGAAAGGGCTTCGCTCGCCCTCAGGGAAAGGACTAGTTTCTCTCGCCGGCAGCCTGCTGCAAACGGCTCTCCTCGTGAGATGAACCTTCTTCATGCGCTTTTGGTATGCCGTTTACCCGAACCTGTACACGCTGCCATACCCGATGTCGATAGTTTACCAACTTCACGACCGTCAAGACCTCCATCAACACCTTCACTCCTGACGAAGAGGATACCTATTCAACGTCAACCTAAGCTGACGTGAATGCCGTGGGACACACACGCTTACCCCGTGACGTGCCGGAGCGGCGACAGAGCCACCCATCACCCACCACTCACTCACGCCCCAACCAACGAGTTCTACAGCCACTTACAGCCGCCTATAAGCCGCAGTTTTGCTACTACCACTCCAGATTTTTGGCCGCCTTGAAGAAATGTGCCAAGGATTTTCAGTGGCCTCCCATGTTTGTAATATTTTCTTATCACATGATGCAGGAACGGGCTTACGATTATTGGTACACATGGGTGCTTGTCATTCTATTTTTCCCAAGGGAACTTTTCAGGACAGGGTTTAGTCTGTCTGTCTGCCGACGTCCTCCTGGTAGCTGCCAACGGATCTGCGATACCCACCTAAGGTTACGAAAACCTCACATTATCGTTTGGAAACAGCAAATTTAATTGGAGGTTTCTCGTTGCTACCGTCACATTGACAATCCTCGGTGCGGATTCCATCTCTCATTTCCCCCTTCTGGTCGATGTCGCCAACCGTCGATTGGTCAACCCAGGCTCGTACTTGTCGACGCCTCTTCAACCCGCACCCTCCAACCTCGCTCTCCACATCAGCGTACCCATGGAGGACTATAGCCACCTCATGACGTCAAACCCGGAAGTTTTCCATCCAGAACTTCTCCAAACGCCCAGGGCTCCTGCCAAAAACAGTATTTATAACCATATCAAGATGACTGGCCCACCAATCTTCACCAAGTTCAGACATCTGGCACCCTTTTCCACGTCTAATATATGGCATATTAGGTGACCTTCCCTTTTGTGTATGTTATGGGGATGACGTACTTGTGCTCTCTTCCTCAAAAGAGGAACACCTTCGTCACCTGCGCATCGTGCTCGACCACCTTCAACAAAACGGCCCTGTAGTCCGGTACGACAAGTGTACCTTTGGCGGCAATGAAGTGTATTTCTTAAGGCACCGCATCACTCCTGAAGGAGTCCATTCCCTCCATGAGAAGGTAGCAGCCGTTCAGAACTTCTCCATGCCCTCGACCGTCAAAGCACTGCAGGAATTCTTGGGCATGAGCAACTATTATCACAGTTTTCTGCCAGCCATTGCTGCCACTCTTGCTCCCCTCTATGCCTCCCTCAAGGGCAAGCCAAAAAACCTGAAGTGGGGTCCCCTTCAAGAAGTGGCTTTCTACAACGCAAAAAATTCCCTATCATCAGCTACTGCTTTCACATTTCCTGTTCCACATGCCCCTCTCCTCCTTTCCACCGATGTCAGCGACGTCGCTATTGGTGCAGTACTCGAACAGTTGGTCAATGGCTCGCCCCGCCCATTGGCCTTCTTCAGCAGAAAACTGTCCAAGGCAGAATCGGGTTATTTTGCCTTCGTTCGCAAATTGCTGGTGGTGCACTTGGCTGTGCGTCACTTTTGCTTTTTCTTAAAAGGTACACCCTTTGTCATTCGCACAGAAAACATGCATCTGGTGCAGGCCATCACTCTACAGTCTGATGCCTGGTCCGCCCGTCAACGCCGACATCTCTCCGCTGTGGCTGAATACAATTGCACCCTTCCACACGTCCCTGGGAAAAGGAATCCCGTTGCACAATGCCCTGTCAAGAAACACGTTGGCCGCCGTTCAACTGGGATTACAACGCCTTGGCTGAAGTCCAACGACAGGATCCAGAGTATCAAGCATGTAGGACATCCTGCACATCCCTGCGTTGGGAAGACATCCCCCTCGACGACTCCAACACCACCCTCCTCTGTGATATCAATACTGGTAGACCGCGACCTTGGATTCCTGCTCCCATGCACCGACAGGTGTTTGATTTCATTCACAGCCTTTCACATCCCTCGCCCTATTCTATTGCACAGCTGCTGAAGACAAAGTTCATTTGGCATGGCATTACTAAGGATGCTAAGGATTGGGTTCGCGCCTATACTTTTTGCCAAACTTACTAAGTACATTGACACGCGGATTTAGGATTGAGAACCTGCCCTCAACCTTAGCGTCGTTTCCCCCACATTCACATCGACGTTGTAGGCCCCCTACCCACAACACAAGGACATCATTACCTGGTTACCGACATCGACAGCTTCACTCGTTGGCCTGAAGCTATTCCCAGGAAACTGCAACGTCCGCCTCATGTACATCTGCATTAATCTCAGGATGCATAGCAGGATATGGTATCCCTTAGCATACTACTTTTGATAGGGGTACCACTTTCACCTATCAATAATGGACATCGTTAGCGGATCTCCTGGGTATCACACTACAACCACGCTGCCAATAGATTGGTTGGACGTTTTTATCCCACCCTCAAGCAGCTTTGATATCTTGCTGAAAGGACTCTAACTGGTTTATTCAGATTCCTTTGGTCCTACTGGGACTAAGGACCACTCTTAAAGATGCCCTGCATGTCTTGGCAGATGAATTGGTGTATGGCGACCCATTGGTTATCCCTGCTAATTTTTCCCTTTTTGCAACCTCCTCAGACGATCTCCAGCGCATACTTCACGTCGTGAGAAAATTTATTCCATGCTGCCAGACTTACAAGCCCCCATTGAAGCATCACATACCAACAGATTTGCACTCTGGAATGCACGTCTTCCTTCTCAATGACACTAGCAAGCAACTGCTAACGATCCCTTACATTGGTCCTTTCTTTGTGATCCAACGCAATCTGAAATCATTCCTTATAAACATTCTTGGCAAAGTAGACTGGCTCTCCATTGATCCTCTAAAACCTGCTTATCTCCTGCCAGATGATGCCCTTACAGTTCGCCTCTCTAGATCTGGGCAAACTATTTAACATGTACAGTAGGTCATTTTTTGGGGGGAAGCCATTTACCACCCGTGTGTCACTCAAGTGTACATAGTAACATTTCTTTCTTTTAGCATATATTAGTGTTTGTATCTTCACTCTCCCCTCACGCTGACAGCAACTTGTGTTAACCTGTCTGCCTACTTCATTGATAACTGTTAACAGAACCGGGTACCAGTTTGACAAGAAATAGCAAGTTTGTGTTTTGTGACCTTCTTAACGGGACATAGTGTGTATATATACTCGATGTGTCCTAATAAAGTTACTCAGTTGCATTCATCTCACCTTTGACTCACAACCTACTCTTGGCCCGTCACACTATCATCATCTCCTTTTATGCGTATTGACATAAAGGGCCTCGGTTAGATTTCACCAGTCATCTCTATCTTGAGCTTTTATAAAATATAATACTTCTCCATTCATCATCTACTTCACGTTTCATAGTCGTCAGCCATGTAGGCCTGGGGCTTCCATCTATTCTAGTGCCTTGCGGAGCCAGTTAAAAATTTGGTGAACTAATCTCTCTTGGGGAGTGTAAAGAGCATGCCCAAACCATCCCCATCTACCCTTCACCATCAGCTCATCAACATATGGTACTCGATTGATATCTTATAATTATATTTCCAATCCTTTCTTGCCAATTAACTCCTATTATTGTTGTAACGGCTTTACTCTTGGATACTCAAAATCTGTTGGATATTGTTTCATTGTCATACCACGACTAATGTCCATACATTGACAGTAATCTCACTAAACTGATATAAAGCCTCATTTTTATATATAATTACTCAACCTAACCGTCATCTGATCTGATTTTTTTCAACTTTCTATTACACTTTGATTCTAAAGAACTTGTTTTAGTGATCTTACTTCCTGAATATCTCCTTCCAATGATATTTTATCTTCCATTGTATATTCCGTTCTCATCATCTATGTCTTTCTTCTATTGATCTTAAACCAATCCTTAAATGCTATTTCATGCATTTGCTTAAATAAGTTGTTTTAGTCCTGTCGTTTTCTAATAAGGAAAGGGCAATCAGCTTACACTAGGTCATCTAATTTCCTTTTACCAATCCAGTCCAATGCTTCTCCATCATCCAAAACTATTTTATACATTACATAATCCGTGAGGACGATAAACATCTTAGGTGACAACACTTTTTTCTTGGAGTACTCCACTTTTCACTGGAAACTCCCTTGATAGGACTCCATTAACATTAACTTTGCACTTGCAAGGCTCATGAACAGACTTAATCGAATTTACATATACAAGAGGCACTCCATACTAACGCAGGACTCGCCACAAAATTGGCCGGTGTAACTATCAAAGGCTTTTTCATAGTCCAGAAATGCCATCAAAAGTGTTTTTCTATATTCTGCACGTCTTAAAATGAAAATTTGGTCAGTGCAACTTCTACCTTTTCTAAATCCTGCTTGTTCATTTCTCAGTTTTTCATCAATAATTTTCTGTAATGTCTTTGGAATGAGCATACTATATATCTTTATGACAACTGACATAAATTTGATATCTCTTTAATTACTATATTCAGTCGGATTTTTTTGCGTCCTTTTTGGCATCACCACTAGCTCCCATTCACCAGGTTTTGGCTCTCCATACCACATTCTACAAAACAATCTTGTAAGTATTCTGGGAGTTACTTCATTTTCATCTAGTATCATCTGAGCAGCATTTCCATAGGGTCCAGGGGACTTTCCATCTACAATTTATATGCGCCTAAAGTTCATAGGCAATTTAATTTATTTATTATAATCACTACTTGAATAAAATAATGTAATTTTTTTATTTTTCTTTTTCATTATTATTTATACGTTCCTAAAAAAAAGGCTATGTAGTTTTTTTTTCGTTGCAAACTATACGTGCTTATCATATAAAGGCCATGTTATTTTGGTTTTCATAACAATCTGTACTGGCCTAAAATATAAAGGGAATGTATTTTTTTTTCATTACAAATATACTTGCCTAAAATACGAATCCAATTTAATTTTTTTTTTCATTCCATTTCACACGTACCTAACATATAAAGGCAATGTGATTGTTTATTTCATTACAGTATATACGTACATGAAATATAAAGGCAGTGTTTTTTTTTTCATTACAATTTATACGGGCCTAAAATATAAAGGCAATGTATTTTTTTTTTCATTACAATCTATACGTGCATGAAATATAAAGTCAACGTATGATTTTTTCTCTCATTATAATCTATACGAGCCTAAAATATATGGGCAATGTGCTTTATTTTTCATTACAATCTATACGTGCATAAAATATAAAGGCAATGTAATTCTTTTCATTAAAATCTATTCGTGCCTAGCATATACTGCAGTTCCTCGAATCAAGAATTACATTCAGATATGGCTGTGTAGTATGAACACTATTTTTGACATTATAATTGGCCCTTGTTTATCATTCTCTGAAACTTCATGAAAGCAAATGACTAGATTGGTAGTAGATTATGATCGCATCATAACATATCGTTACTTTATCATAACATTAAATAGGAACAAATACTATCAAAAAGGTTTTTCTTCTGTTGCCCTGTTGTACTTAAAAGATAACTTTGCTTATAGATTCTTCGCAAGATGACAGCTTTCAGATATCAGTC
>NC_090729.1:19850294-19867794 GCF_036898095.1 Palaemon carinicauda | reverse complement strand
CTGGCTCGATTCAGTATAGGTCCATTAAAATTAAGAAGATCGAACTGTGTCGCTATAGTAGATAAAACTTGTCTTTTTGTTGATGAATTTATATCCAGTTGTATGGGTTTTGTAGACAATGTATCACTCATTCGATCCCACTCAAGTCCCAGCAGTTTCCTTTCTGTCGGAGTCTCTGTTTCCTGAATTTTGTCAATTTCCTTCTGTAATGACATGTCATTTGACAAAAACTGCTGAAGTGAAAACTTATATGGACTAAAAATATCCTCCAACATTGTATACATCCACAACAAACACTCAGACGTTTCTGCCGTAAATGCACAGTTGTCCATATAAGACAACTGATAAATGGTTCTCTTGAGTTTCATCAATGGAAAAGAATCATTGGTAGAATCCAGTATCAATATCTTGTATAATCCAAGCATTAATAATGCAGGTGAACATCTAAGCCCAAAAGGAAGTCTATTATTCTTATAGCCAATAATTGAAAAATCTCCCTCTTTAAGATTTCTAAACCATAAAAAACAAAGGCGATTTTGGTCGACTTCCTCAAGACCTATATTGTTGAATGCCTTCTTTATATCAAAGCAACATAGTTTGCTTCCGAACCTCAAATTGATAATGGAAGTGGAGAGTTTCTGATTTAATGTTGGACCTGCATGCATAGTTTGATTGTGATTCATACTTCCTTTGTCACTCAAATTGGACAGGAACACAACCCTACATTTTGTGGTCTCACGATCAGGCTTAAAAATGCCCATAAAAGGCATGAAACTGGACTCTGGATGCTCCTTCTTGAATTCATCAAGATTTTCAATTCTCTCAATTATACCAGCATCTGCTTGCTCTTTAAATACCATATTTATTTGCTTCAGTTTTTCATCTAAATTTCCTTGAAATTTTCTTTGCAAGCCTGACAGTATTTTCTCTGATATATTGAAGTTATTTCCCAAAAGATGAGAAACTCTAGGGTTCCAGAGTAATGGCATCACCAGCCTCCCTTCACTATTCCTTGTAGTTTTCTCTAAAACGTAATTGACCAACTCAGTATGGATTTCAACAGTTTCAGAGTATATTAAAGTCTCTCTATCCAATGCTTCGTCACAAACAGAATCAAGTACATCCTTGTCAATATCAACTAACCCACCGACTTCATCATCCTCTCCTTCCAAAACAAACGAGTCATTTTTATTTTTGATTTTACCAAAATCTATATTAGATGTTTGATCAAACTTAGCTTCTTCTGAGGGCAGGTAGTCTGGGGTTTTATTAGTTATCGAAATGTAGGAAGAGGACGAGACTTCAGGGGCATATGGTAAATGAGGCAGATCATGTAAAATAGTCTCAGTTGCTCCCTTTAACACTACACCATGAGGAGTTCTTGAATATATAGATTTCTCTCCGAATACAATTTCAGTCTCAGGTATGCAATAGCTGGATTTTGATCCCAAAATAAGCTGAATATCGGAAATATCTTCTGAACCACCCAAAAGTCTTGTATCTGCCAATTTATATCCTTTTGACAGAAATCCATTCACAACTCTGTTCAACTTGGGAAGATTCAAAGTAATATTTATATTTGGAAGGCACAATGCATAAATGACTCTTGAATCCCTGTCAAATTTCATTTCCACCTCAACAATTTTGGTGTCATAACTTCTAGGGACATTGATGCCATTCACAGTAAGTTTAATACTCTCTCGTATGACTGGTAGATTCAATTTGCTGGCCAACTCTTCAGATATAAAATTGGATTGACATCCACTGTCTTTCATACAACGCACATTGGATCCAATTATGTTACACGTGAAGGTTGGAAGAATCGTATCTCCCTCACTTGAGTTATTCAAAGCCTCTGTAATAGTAGTAATGTTATTCTGGGATCTTTCCATAGGATTTTTAGCCTTTGGGTCTTTCTTGTCCTTGTTTTTTTCATGGAACATTTTCTTGTTAAGGTCCAGATTCTTTTTACCCATGTCATTGGATTGATTTTCCCCTGGATGAGTGCACAAGTAATTCCAATGAAAACCTTTGCAATTTACACACCGATATCTAAATTTGTATCTGCACTTTTCAGTAGAAGATGATGCCAGGCCACATCTAGTACATCCATCGATACTCTTCAATTTCTCGACTTTGGAAACAGGAGAAATAAAGTTCGTACAATCTCTGATGTTATGGCTAGCCTTTTCTTCAACTGTGCTACGCAAGGAGCATGGATAACATTTTGCAGTAGCTCCAATAGTTCCCTCTGGTGTGAAGTTCACATTTATTGCCATATCCACAGAATGATCGGTTACTTTCACTTTCTTCTTATGGTGACTATCTTGTGCAGGCAGTGAAGAAATTATCACTAACATCTTCAATTGAAGACCATGTATGGTTAGTAATATTTATCAGTAAATCCCTGAACATTTCATTCAGACCTGTCTACACAAAGTATTGCAAAATATAATCAATAGTAACATTCAACTTACGGACATTCTCTATTATACCTTTAACTTTGGACACATATTCAAATGGGTCATCACATTTGTCCAAGTTTAGCTCAGATAGCTGCTTGATGGTGCTGAATTTCTGAACGTCTGGAGAAGCAAGTGCCTTTTCTAAAAGCTCCTTTGCTTTACTATATCCTTGGTTATGAGACTCCAAGGAATCTATCAAAACCAAGGCTCTTCCAGTTATCTGCTGCTTTAGGAGTAAAAGCTTTTCGTAGTCAGAGTATTCATACCTGTTGATAACTGCCTCAAACTGAGATAGAAATTTAGTTAGGTCTTCGTTCTCTTGACCAGATTATCGAGGTAAAGGAGCCGTTGGTCTCTTCAAAAGGGGAAGAGCTGGAGTTGGGGGTGATGGCGTAGTCGGTACAGGCAATTGGAGCTTAAATAAAGACAAACGTAGTTTGTCTTGATAATTTTCACAGGCCTCCAATTCTTCCATTAGTTCACTTTCGTTTTCTTCAGAACTCCATTTTATACCCTGTATTTGAAGATCCAAATCCTTCAAACGTGCCATGTTGTCAGTCAACTTAGACTCAAGTGCTAGCTTATCTGAAGCTTCAAGTAAGATGAACTGATCACGTTGATTAAACGACTCTGTAACAGACTTTCTTACAAACTTCCGAGAAGTTATTAATCTTTTCAGTTCAGTCATCTTGACTAATATACAAGTAACAATAACAACAGACCAGAGTAAAACAATAACTTGCAGTACTAATACAAGCAGAAGTGTATAAACAGTAATCACAAAAAGTAACTTAATGTAATTTTTATGTAAATTATCACCATGGACCCTAAACCTACCTCCAGGAAACAAAGCCACCCACTCAACTTCCAGATCCTGTCACGGTCGCCATGTATAAAAATGAGGTTTTTATACAGATTTCAATGATAAAAAACTCATTAAATTTATAAGTTGATATAGGGTATATTAATTAATAAAGTATAAGTTACAATGAATTTAATTGTAAAGTATATAATCGAATCACAAAAATGAGGTTTTTATACAGATTTTAATGATAAGAAAACTCATTAAATTTATAAGTTATTATAGGGTATATTAATTAATAAAGTATAAGTTACAATGAATTTAATTGTAAAGTATATAATCGAATAAAAAAATAAACTTCTGAATGAGAAACAAATACTTGACGAGAACCATAAGGATAGAAAGTGAGCACTTGGCCTGCATCATCCGGAGGCCAATGAAATGAATCCGAAAGTATAAAAACACATCTGAAATAGTGAACAATAGGAAATCTTGAGATTTCATTTATGAACAGAATCGGACGCAACTACCCCAATGAAATAACAGCCCAAAAATAATCTAAGTAAAAAGTAGTTTCCTATCCCAGTAAACAAAACGTCAAGATGATAATAAGAACAAACAGAATTCAATACAATTAAATAGTAAATTGATTAATGAAATTCAAACAAACAAATTAACTAGAAGTATAAATAAGTATATAAGGTAAGTATAGGTATGGTACGTATAATTTGGGTAAGTTTAGGTAATAACACTTATCACATAAGCATCGATTAAAGCTGCAGGAATAAAAATCAAGATCTGGACAGTTTAAAACAAATAAAAAATAGCTTTTTTTTTACCTTGTTTATAGTGTAATTTAGGAGATAGGTAGGCGGGTTCTCCTTTGGCAGGTCCGGGTCCAATGGTATTTTGAAAGAATTATTCCATATTTGTTTGACACATGATCGTGATGCAAATGATAAGATCCATAGGTCACTAAATAACTTCAAAGATTAATCCACTGTAAGTATGACTGGAACTTCTACAGTAGACTGCTGCTGTTCATGTTTTTGACAGATACTCTTCTTGACAGGTACTCCTGGTTCCCCGTCACTCAGTAAACCAAAAAAAAACATTTTCCGCATTAAAATTGGTGGTTTGTTTACGGCAGTAACCATTTAAAAGGATTAGACGAGAAAAGCTATTTATAAAATTTACGTTAATTCTAAAATGGACTAATTAAGTAATTACATAGGTAAAGTACTTTGATACTGATGCCGTAGTGATAATGCATATTTTTTTCTTTAAAAACTAGTAAAATTAAAAGAAAAATACATATTTTTCTACACACATATATATATATATATATATATATATATATATATATATATATATATATATATATATATATATATATATATATATATATATATATATATATATATATATATATATATAAATAAATATATATATATATATATATATATATATATATATATATATATATATATATATATATATATATATATATATATATATATATATATATATATATATATATATATATATATATATATATATATATATATATATATATATATATATATATATATATATATATAGAGAGAGAGAGAGAGAGAGAGAGAGAGAGAGAGAGAGAGAGAGAGAGAGAGAGAGAGAGAGAGAGAGAGAGAGAGATAAAACGTATTATTACTTCATTCCACTTCAATCATGATATGAAATTTGTTTGTGCTCTCTTACTAAGGAGTGAGACTAGTGGCCACTGAACCAGAGGGAATAAAAAGAGTTAGGGCAATAACAAGAGCTCTGAGAAAGAAAGGTCATGGTAGAAAGTTACTTCTTATGTGATATGCCAAATTAAATATTATTTCACTCTTATAACTGCCAAACAATAAAATTACTTAAACCTTACGAGAAATACCGTTCACATGTTTAGGCACTTCTATTCTACGGTCACAAAAGAAAAAAAAATTAAAGATAATTTAAGAATATGCCTGTGTTCACCATTTTAGGAAGATTAGATATAAATTAAGTTTTTTCTACTTAACTAAATACCCACCTCTGTAGACATCCAATAGCTAGTTTAGTGAATAACCCAAAGTAACACAATATCTTTTAGACGAAATTCTTTGTAAATCGAAAATATATTTTCTTTTCCAATTCAGGTCTTTCTCATCAGATATCAAAATCAACTATAAAGAGTTTTATGCATCTCCTGCTTCCTGAATACATTGGGCCTGACTAAAGGTTTTCGCTAACCATTTTTTTATGTTGCCATTAACAAAGGCAAAAGGAATTTATCTCCCAAGATCGATGCAGGATTACGATCGTGGAATGCAAAAGAAAAAAATATAGGTTTCTGCATATCTTCATAAACCCATCACAATGTTTTATATATATATATATATATATATATATATATATATATATATATATATATATATATATATATATATATATATATATATATATATATATATAAGGAAAATTGAAAGATTTGTACATGTGGAAATGCTCTTCAGTTTCGTCCGCCAATGGACCTATTCTTGGAGCGTTTATAATGCAAAGAAATAATACACACGTGTGACGGGCCGAGAGAGGAGTTGTGAAATCAAAGGCAGATTGGAAACGACTGAGTTATATTGTTGTGGAACACTCTCCTTATATACAAAACCTCAAGACAACAGGACATGATAAGTTCACAAGACAGACAATATCACAGAGGAAAAACCAGACAGGAATTTTCATGTTCGTTTTAGTGCGAGGGAGGAGCGAAGATACAAGCATAATATATACAAAAGGAATTATGTACAATTGTGTGAAACACGGTTGGTACATGGCTCCCCCCCTAAAAATGACATACTGTACATGTTAAATAGGGCGCCCTGATCTAGAGAGGCGAACTGTAGGCGGGTCATCTGGCAGAAGATAAGCAGGTTTTAGACGATCAATTGAGACCCAGTCTTCTTTGCCCCAAATGTTTAGGAGGAATGCTTTCGGACTGCGTCGGATCACAAGGAAAGGTCCCATGTAAGGGGGCGTTAACGGTGGCTTGCTGGTGTCGTTGCGCAGGAAGACGTGCGTTGCAGAGTGCAAGTCCGTTGGTATGTGATGCTTCGCTGGGGGCTTGTAAGTCTGGCGGCACGGAGTAAATTTTCCCACGACGTGACGTATGCGCTGGAGATCGTCGGAGGAGGTTGTAGAAGGAAAAAACTCGGCAGGGACGACCAACGGGTCGCCATACACCATTTCGGCTGCCGAGACGTCGAGGGCGTCTTTAGAAGTGGTCCTTAGTCCAAGGAGGACCCAGGGAAGCTGAGTGAACCAGTTGCAGCGGGACATCAAAGCTGCTTTGAGGGTGCAATGAAAACGTTCAACCATTCCATTGGCAGCGGGGTTGTAGGCCGTTGTCTGATGTAGGGTGATGCCCAGGAGATTCGCTAATGACGTCCATAATTGAGAGGTGAAAGTGGTTCCTCTGTCAGAAGTAATATGCTCAGGGATACCGAATCTTGAAATCCATCCAGAGAGTAAGGCAGATGTACATGAGGCGGACGTTGCAGTTTCCATGGGAATGGCTTCAGGCCAACGAGTGGAGCGGTCGATGACGGTAAACAGGTAACGATGTCCTTGTGATGTGGGTAGGGGGCCTACAACGTCGACGTGAATGTGTGCGAAACGACGCTGAGGTTGAGGAAAGGTGCCCACTCCTGAATCCGTGTGTCGATGTACTTTGGAAGTTTGGCAAGAAGTACAGGCACGGACCCAATCCTTAGCATCCTTAGAAATGCTGTGCCAAATGAACTTTGCCTTCAGCAGCTGTGCAGTAGAACGGCACGAGGGATGTGAAAGGCCGTGGATGAAATCAAACACCTGTCGGCGCATGGGAGCAGGAATCCAAGGTCGCGGTCTACCAGTACTGACGTCACAGAGGAGGGTGGTGTTGGAGTTTTCGAGGGGAAAATCCTCCCAACGGAGGGACGTGCAGGATGTCCTACAAGCTTGATACTCTGGATCCTGTCGTTGGTTTTAGCCAGGGCGTTGTAATCCAATCCCAGATGAACGGCAGCCAACGTGTTTCTTGACAGGGCATCGGCAACGGGATTCATTTTCCCAGGGACGTATTGGAGGGTGCAATTGTATTCAGCCACGGCGGAGAGATGTCGGCGTTGACGGGCGGACCAGGCGTCAGACTGTCGAGTGAAGGCGTGCACCAGAGGCATGTGGTCTGTGCGAATGACGAAGGGCGTACCTTCTAAGAAATGGCGAAAGTGACGGACAGCCAAGTGCACCGCCAGCAATTCTCGATCGAAAGTAGAATAACCTGATTCTGCCTTGAACAGTTTTCTGCTGAAGAAGGCCAATGGGCGGGGCGAGCCTTTGACCACCTGCTCGAGTACTGCACCAATAGCGACGTCGCTGGCATCGGTGGAGAGAAGGAGAGGGGCGTGTGGGATAGGAAAAGTGAGAGCCGCAGCAGTTGATAGGGGACTTCTTTGCATTGCAGAAGGCTGCTTCTTGAAGGGGACCCCACTTCAGGTCCTTTGGCTTGCCCTTGAGGGAGGCGTAGAGGGGAGCAAGGGTGGCGGCAATGGCTGGCAGAAAACGGTGATAATAGTTGATCATGCCCAAGAATTCCTGCAGAGCTTTGACGGTCGGGGGCGCGGGGAAGTTCTGAACGGCTGCTACCTTCTCAGGGAGGGGATGGACTCCTTCAGGAGTGATACGGTGCCCTAAGAACGACACTTCGTTGGCGCCAAAGGTACACTTGTGGTACCGGACTACAAGGCCGTTTTGTTGCAGGCGGTCGAGCACAATGCGCAGGTGACGGAGGTGTTCCTCTTTTGAGGAGGAGAACACAAGTATGTCGTCCACATAACATACACAGAAAGGGAGGTCCCCTAAGATGCCATCCATGAGACGTTGAAACGTTGCCCCAGCATTACGAAGGCCAAAACAAGCGTAATTGAAGGTGTATGTGCCAAACGGAGTGGTGATGGCGGTCTTGGGGATGTCTTCTGGGTTCATAGGCACCTGATTATACCCCTTCAGGAGGTCGAGCGTAGAGAAAACCTTTTCTTTGTGCAGGTAGGAGGTTACATCAGCAATGTTTGGGAGGGGGTAGTGATCCGGTTCTGTTTGCATGTTCAGGCGCCTGTAATCCCCGCACGGACGGAGGGAGCCGTCTTTCTTCAGAACGATGTGTAAGGTTGACGACCATGGGCTGGAGGCCTTTTGACAAAGGCCCATTTTCTCCATTTCGGCGAACGTCTGTTTGGCGGCTGCCAATCGTTCCGGTGCCAGACGTCTGAATTTTGCGAAGACTGGGGGTCCCGTCGTCTTGATATGTTGATAAATACCGTGCTTGGCAGGAACCGTGGGCGTTTGGCGAAGTTCTGGACGGAAAACTTCCGGGTACGACGTGAGGAGGTGGGCGTAGGCATCCGTGGGTGCGCTGATGTGGAGAGCGAGGTTAGAGGGGGCGGGTTGAAGAGGTGTCGACAAGTACGAGTCTGCGTTGACCAATCGTCGGTGGGCGACATCGACTAGAAGGTGGAAATGAGAGAGGAAATCCGCACCGAGGATTGGCATTGTGACGTCAGCAACGAGAAACTTCCAATTGAATTTACCGTTTCCGAACGATAATGTGAGGCTCTCGTAACCGTAGGTGGGTATCGCAGATCCGTTGGCAGCTACTAAGCGGACGTCGGCAGATGTAGACAGACTACGTCGTGCCTTGAAGAGTTTCCTTGGCAAAAGAGAACGACAAGCACCCGTGTCTACCAAAAATCGCACGCCCGTTCCTGCATCCTGTAAAAAGAAAAGATTAGAAACATGGGAGGCCACCGCCACAAGCGATGGCCTACTTACACGTTTTTTGGCCACTGACAATCTTTGGCACATTTCTTCGCGGTTGCCCCGAATCTGAAGTGGTAGTAGCAAAACTGCGGCGGATGGGAGGTAGTAAGTGGCTGTAGAAGTCGTTCGTTGGGGCGCGAGCGATTGGTAGGTGGTGGGCGGCTTTGTAGCCGCTTCGGCACGTCACAGGGTAGGCGTGTATGTCCTACGGCATTCATGTCTGCTTCAGTTGACGTTGAATAGGCATCCTCGTCGTCAGGGGTGGAGGCGTTGATGGAGGTCTTGATGTGGCTGTCCATAAGGGCGTCGGCTTTGGTCATCAAGTCCTTTATGGGTAAACTATCGACATCGGGTATGGCAGCGCGCACAGGTTCAGGTAAACGGCGTATCCAAAGGGCACGGAGTAGGTTCACCTCACGAGGAGAGCCGTCTGCGGCAGGTTGAAGGCGAGCGATACTGGTCATTTCCCTGAGGGCGAGCGAAGCCCTTTGGTCCCCCAACGGTTGTTGCGAGAGCTGAAAAAGCTTTGCTATACGGGCGGCTGGCGACGGCGATTACTGCTGCAGAAGGTATGATTTGAGGTCGTCATACGCTATTGGGGTGTCTCCTTGTTCACAAAGCCAGTCAGATATTTCTGAGAAGGTGTCCTCGGGTATCGCCGCAAGAACATAATCCGCTTTGGTGGTTGAGCGAGTCACGCCCCTGATACGAAACTGGACTTCTGCGCGCTGAAAGCAAGCAAACGCCTCTCCGCTGGCAAACGATGAAAGTTTGAATGGAGAGGCCGCAGCACCAACTGCCGTAGAATCCGCCATAGTACTACCAACGATGAAGGGGCGAGGGGGTGGGGGTGGAAGGCGGTGGGAGCGAGTCGACTTCTGGGGTCACCAATGTGACGGGCCGAGAAAGGAGTTGTGAAATCAAAGGCAGATTGGAAACGACTGAGTTATATTGTTGTGGAACACTCTCCATATATACAAAACCTCAAGGCAACAGGACATGACAAGTTCACAAGACATATTTTCATGTCCGTTTTAGTGCGAGGGAGGAGCGAAGATACAAGCATAATATATACAAAAGGAATTATGTACAATTGTGTGAAACACGGTTGGTACACACGTTTGTACATACAGGAAAGGTTTAATTTCAAATTTTAAGCCTTTCCCGTATGTACAAACTTTTGTATTATTTCTTTGCATTATAAACGCACCAAGAAGAGTTCATTAGCGGACGAAACTGTAGAGCATTTTTACATATACAAATCTTCCAATTTTCTTTATGTAGACTATCATATATATATATATATATATATATATATATATATATATATATATATATATATATTTATATATATATATATATATATATATATATATATATATATATATATATATATATATATATATATATATATATATATATATATATATATATATATGTGCGTGTGTGTATGTGTGTGCGTGTGTGTGTGCTTGTTTGTGTGTGTATATGAATTTAAAGGAATTTATACACACAAACACACACACACAACACACATATATATATATATATATATATATATATATATATATATATATATATATATATATATATATATATATATATATATATATATATATGCAAAGATACAGTGATGCGATTGAACTCTCAGTCATAATCCGTTAGATATTGTCAGACATTGAAGGAATAATGATCCTGTCTGCAGCGCTTTCGAAATTCTTGTGTACTTTAACCTGAATACTAACAACATGCAGATGCAACATGGTCGTTATTGGTGTTGGAGGAGTAGAGGGGTTGGCTGGCTGTTGGGTGTGGTGTGGAGATTCTTGTGGTGGTTGGGGCTGGGTCGCCTTATAAGCATTTCCATCAACCCTTTTACTTTAACATTTTGTGTCCATAAAGCTTTCAAGTTTTGAATCAATTCTGGATTGAGGTTTCACTTTCAAATTTGAGAACTTTAGATGATCTAACACTTTATGATAGCATAGTTCCTCGTAATTTAATGCATGTAAATAGATAGATATATATGCAGCTACCAAAATTGGCCTCTTTTTCAAATATACAAAGCTCATAATAAGGCTAGAGAAAAGAAAATACATTGAAATAACGCATATAGAATTTAAATTTCAATTATCGTTGATTATGTGGATGTACAAAAAATATTCATAACATAATTTCGATGTATCAAGAGACCACGAGAAACTATTTGGTCACCTTGATGGAAAGATAATATTTCTAACCAAAACAAAGCTTTGCATGTGAACCCTATGATGGATATTGTAAGCAATGAAGTACATTATATAGGTGAATATCAATTAGTCAAATGTATGAATACATTTTCTCATTTTTTTTCTAATACTTTGAACATAATAAGAATAAAAATGCGATATCAAAGTGTAATTGTGGCATAGTTGAGAAAGTAACATCACAAGTTCTTGTGATAAAATTATCAACAATAAATAAATATATATATATATATATATATATATATATATATATATATATATATATATATATATATATATATATATGTGTGTGTGTATATATATATATATATATATATATATATATATATATATATATATATATATATATATATTATATATATATGTATATAAATACATACATATATATACATATATATATATATATATATATATATATATATATATATATATATATATATATATATATATATATATATATATATATATATATATATATATATATATATATATATATATAAACAATGCATCTGTTTGTAATTCACAGCAGTACAAAAGTCCACATATGTATCAATTCATGTCTGGGGTTTTCATAGCCACACTGTCAAGTGTGAATTGGTGATGGTTGGAGATTTCCGTTTGATAATTCAGAGTAAACCATCCTAGTATGAGTAGCCTTGACTAGCACACCTCCGTTAAATTTCTGTTTAATATATTAAAATACTATTCCTAAGAGACTATTACCGTTGATTCGTTATCAATAGCTATGAGAAGACAAAGATTTCATTAAAGTCGAGTCAGTGAAGAATAAATTCTTGCTATATTGTTAAAAAATCATCTTTTTATCTTTTGATTGATTGATTTATTGAGTTATTGATCATGAGTCATCTGGCATGCTGAAGGATAAATGTTTCAGAGGCAGTGCAAAAAAAAAAAAAAAATAGATACTGAAAGCCTATTAACTAGATATAATAATTTCTCCTTTTGAAATTATATATATATATATATATATATATATATATATATATATATATATATATATATATATATATATATATATATATATATATATATATATATATATATATATATATATATGATATTCATTAGGAGATTATTTTGACTGCGATATGTAATTCAGCTTCCATGAACTAATTCATACATTAGGTTTCTTATTTAAAACTGAACTAACACATGATTTAAGTAAATGAAGTGATAATGTTTTAAAAACCTAATGCAATAAATCCCTTCGACTTAAATCCCATATAATTCAGTGAAAATAACATACGTAAATAATGGGTCTCTTTAATAATAATAATGATAATGATAATAAAATTAATGATAATAATAATTATAATGATAATAATAATAATAATAATAATAATAATGATAATGATAATAGTACATATATATATATATATATATATATATATATATATATATATATATATATATATATATATATATATATATATATATATATATACAGAATTTATGTATGTGTGTTTGTGTATGTTAAGTTGCAGACACTATAAGTAACTATAGAGCTTGAGCGGGTCTCTAGCCTCTGTCCAGCAGATCTCCAGCCAGGAAAGTTTTCAATGGGCCACCACAACCCCCATGGCTTGACACTTCCGATAAATATTCACAATTACTTATTTTTCCATTGCAAACGTCAATTACTCAAACATCATGATGTTGGTCATTGATAAACTAAAACTTTACTAGAAATATCTTATACTACAAATTATTAGTGACAGCGGAAAGATAATATTAGAATTAGAAATCAAAATTAGGAATATTTTGGTATATATGGAACAATATCGATATATCCTCACGTACCGCTAAACACTCTCCAAACTCTGTCCTATTTTTTCACCTGTTTTCTTATTGGTCTTCAACTTGGCTGTTGATGAATCTCACGATCGATTTGGTGACATCTACCGCTTAGAAGGATATGAGCTGAAACGAGTTATCTTCAATAACAGAGTATTTTAAGAAACCTGAAAACCTCTTGCAAATAGTCCTTTGGTTTATCATATTGCATTTGAATGCCTAAGACATTATCTTTGTCATGCAAACGCTCTTAGATATTGTGTACCTAGGTTAAACTAAGAACTTGGAATAGAACACGAAGGTAGGGATTGGAAGCTAAAGTCTTTGATCTTTGCCCGGGGAAAGTGGTGTTTAAGGTGGTCTGGTAGTTACTGAAAGCTGTTGAATAAACAATCTAGTGTCGCTTCTGTTCGTAGTATTCAGCCAGTGTCAATAAAGGCTTGCAATGACTTGTTTACTCGTTCGTATATTGCTAGGACACACCCCCACCCAATTTCCTTGCTGCAGGATTCAGTGCCCTTCTGTTCTTAGTGCCGGGTAAGATAGATATCTAGAGTTCTTCTCTTTTTCCAAAATAATTATTCAGTTTCACATTATATCCTGTGGTCTTCATTTACTTGAAGTTACTGTGTAATAATATTAACTGTAATTTTACATCCTCATATATAACCTTTTCAAATTATTATTTTCTATTTCCAGCTTATATGAAGGGTAATAAGAGAAGAGGAATACAAAAAATAAACTTTTATCATATACAGTATCTATTAGGCTCAATATTGTCCTGGCAGTAATATCAAGTGAAGTTGCTGTAATCTAGTTTTTTTTTTACATATTATGAGGAGGAAATAATATATATATATATATATATATATATATATATATATATATATATATATATATATATATATATATACATATATACATATATATATATATATATATATATATATATATATATATATATATGGCAAAACAAAATTTATATTCATATAGAAATGTTAGCTGATTATTTAGAAAAGATAACATGCCTAAAAGAGACTTATTAATACCCAGTACAACTTGTTCATTATCATCAAACATAACGCATATGATGACGTCACTTTTAGTTTCATTATCTGGTTGATCCAAACAAAAATATTAGGATGATGAAGCATTTACAATCATATGTTCAGTCCCACTTCACCAAACATAAATTTAACAATATCTGCTTAGTAAACAATGTTAGACAGATCTGTTACATATACGAAAATAGGCTGAGAAACTTCTAAAATAGTAATATAAAAGGGATGTAAGGAAATCTTTTTTCAGCACACGCACAATATGACGTGAGGGGTTCTCTATAGGGTTTTTAATGAATTACCTTTCCGAGGTTAATCAACTCAGTTCTGCTTTTAATGAAAGGAGAATATCTCTAAATCTACAAGAAATAAGAACAAGAAATCTATTTTTATGTTTTTTTTTCTTTCCTGTTATCATCACAAAAGAGTTCCTTTTGCTAATGTCTAATGCATCCTATAATGCAATATCAGGCTTTTTCATAATAACTTTCATGCATTTCTAACTGCAGTTACCTCGTCATCAAACATTGATGTGAAAATGTGCTCTTTATTGTTCTCCTTAAACCAAAAATCCACATACGAACTAATGTTGTTTGGTTTTCTCGATATACTGAATCTAATATCATTTCTGTGGAATAGTCAGTTAAACAAGTAAAGGTTACCCTCATAATTACTTTTATATCTCCAGAGTGAATTTTAATTTAACAAAGAAACTTTTTATATTTCACTCCCTAGTCATGTACGAATGAGGTCATCGCTATATCTAAACCACGTCACATTACACGGGATCTAAATTTAGATTCTACTTCCCATATTTTCATCATTTAACTAAGGTGTCTGAATAGGATATGTCGAACTGTCTGCTGCTTTAGATATCAGATATAAATTCTGACAAACCATCAGATATACTTTGGAAAATACCACACGCACAGTCACACACACACCCCTTTTTGGTTCCTGGGGTTGAGTCTGAAGGTATTTTCTCCTCTTGCCTGTCAGTCATTATTTTCACACATGCTTTTCTGTTTTCGAGTTTGACGAAAGAGTCTCACAAGCCGGAGCTGTACAATGAATAAGCATTGTCGTATCCTGGGAATGTTAACGCAAATAATTTAAAAACTTTATCACGATATATCGATAGTGCCCACATAATAAATTTTAATTCGTTCTAATATATAATCACTCCCTTTTTACCTGTTCCATGCATATTAAAAAACTAAATACGAGATAGATATAATGATCATAGTCTCATTTAAATCACATTCATCACATTTAAAGGTATTAATAATTCTAAACCTCATAACCCAGCGTAACTATTAACGACTTTAACAAAAATACACTACAGCCTATAAATGAAAATATAATTACTTCTTGGGCTTTTATCGTTATTAAATTAAAAAAAGTTACAGTACCAATAGAGGATACTGATAATAAAATCCGATATTCTCTAACTACTTTGGGTTATTTCTCAATAAGGGCATCATTTTACTTATCAGTAATCTATCGATTCTGTTTGATACAAACGACTCTCTCAGTATCGGAAATCTGTAGAGATTCAAGTAATCTAGGAATCGGAGGACTGAATGGGATTTTGGGATCTGTCCAGTACGGGATTATCTTAGACCAAAGTTAAGGTCTGAATAGAGTTCTCCCTTCAAAGTTGATCACTTATCGAAGGAAGATGAACAAACATAAACACGCAAACACAAACACAAAGTTTGTTTTTCTACTAAAGAACGATTGTTCACCTTTTATGATTTAGGAACTTATATTGAAATTTACCAACCTCCGAAGATAAAAAGAAATATAATGTTTAGCAATGGAATGTTATGAAGCTTTAATTTTTTTTATCATAACAGAAGAAAAGTTTAGATTTTTCAGATAATAAGAGAAATCAAAGTTTTTGACATGGACATTAGACTATAAATTACTTCATTTTCTTTTTTTTTTACCCTGGTGGGAAGAATGTGGATATTATTAATGTTTATTTTTTATTTTATTTTTTTTTTTTTTTGCACATTATGCCATCGAAATTATTTAACATTTAAAGTTTACTTGAAGTCTTATAGACATTCATTATTAATGCTAGTTGATTATTATTTATTCTCTAATTTATTATCGATTAATAGTAGAAATTATAAAACATATGTGATTGCATTCCTTCTATGAATTCGTTATTATCGAAATACGAAGTTCCAAAGTTAGATTTGAAGACTATAATTTTCATTTTAGTTTTTCTGATTGTAAATATTTATGTGATATATCTTTACCTATTTATCAATAAAAAAATACTCCTAACGAGTCAAAGACTGATTTTTAGTATACCAAGAAACATTGAGCAACTACAAATACTCCATAAATTAATAGGAAAAAAAGAAAACGACATATAATTGTTATAATAAATTCTGAGGTATTCTTTGTAAAATTAAGGTGTCGAAAACTACCCGGATAACTCTGAATCATTATAGTCGATTTCGTTGCTTATTTCCACAATAATTAGTCACAAAATAACGATTGCAAGAACCCATACAGTTTTTTCTATTCATAGAGAGAGAGAGAGAGAGAGAGAGAGAGAGAGAGAGAGAGAGAGAGAGAGAGAGAGAGAGAGAGAGAGAGAGAGAGAGAGAGAGAAAGTGCATCTGGTCTGAATAGATTACCTTACACTATTTGTTTAATGTCCTACAAATATTGTTTTCGTCGGAAAAATTTTAAACTTTGTTATCTCTCTTTGGTGATTTATGAAAGCCACGCTGTTTTAGATGGTTCAATAAAACAATAAGTGGATGAATGAAAATAGCTGAATCACAGGGCCATAGAAATTTCATCAAGGGGAAACCTCTCAATATAGGAAAATTTAATATAAAGTTATTCGCTTCCTTTCCATATAAATCATTGAAGTAATTCTTTCAAATCAGGGAAGAAGTACAGTACAAAAAAGAAAAAAAATATTTATGTATAAAAAATATCGATGACCATTAGTCCCATCGATCTTTATGGTTTGGGTATAAATTTACAAGAACGGAAATGTACTTTGAAATATTTATTGTTTCGCGCCAAACCTTTAAATTGCGGAATATTTGGAAAAAGGAGTAAGCTCAATATGGAAAGAATATAAAATGTATTTAAATTGAAACCTATTGTAAATAGAGAAAATGGTATAAATGAGGTTGAATTGCACAATGAGGCAAATGATGGAAAAAAAGGAGTAACAGGAAATGGGAGAGAAAGTCAAATGTAATTTGGTGGAAGTAAAAT
>NC_090729.1:19840294-19842794 GCF_036898095.1 Palaemon carinicauda | reverse complement strand
CAAGAGAAGTTTAAGAATAATAACATTAAAATAAATGTATCATGTATAAACTATAAAACTTCAAAATACCAAGAGGAAGAGAAATAAGGCAGAATAGTGTGCTCGAGTATACCCTCAAGCAAGAGAACTCTAACCCAAGACAGTGGAAGACCATGGCACATAAACTGCGGCACTACTTAAGACTAGAAAACAATGGTTTGGAGTGTCTCTCTCATAGAACAGCCTCTTGCCACAGGTAAATTCTCATCTACCCTTATCAAGAGGAATATAGCCACTAAACAACTACAGCGCAGTAATTAACCCCTTAAGCGAAGGATTATTTGGTAATGTCAGTGTTGTCAGGTGTATGAAGAAAGAAGAGAATGTGGAAGGAATAGGCCAGACTATCCTATGTATGTATAGGCAAAGAAAAATGAACTGCAACCATAGAGAGCAATCCAATGTAGTACTGTCTGGACAGTCAAACGATGCGATAACTCTCAATCTTCATCATGACAACGGGTGGCCGGTTCCCTTGCCAATCTACTACATATCAGGGAGGTTTATTTTCTACTATTTAACTTTTTTTCGTTTGAGCTCAGAACATTTTGAAATATTCACGGCTTTATACACACGTGCACACACGTACACACACAAACACACACACACACACACACACACATATATATATATATATATATATATATATATATATATATAGAGAGAGAGAGAGAGAGAGAGAGAGAGAGAGAGAGAGAGAGAGAGAGAGAGAGAGAGAGAGAGAGAGAGAGAGAGAGATATGATAATCGTGTTTCCCTCAGGAATCGCAATTTAGGTAAAAACATAATGGTCAATGCTGCTATCATCTTTATTTTTTATTTGGTAGCTTTCGACATAACTTTTGTCATCTTAAGCCTATTTGCAATTATTATTATGTGAAATTAATCAAAATAATCAAAATCGTCATAAGTACGTAATTATTAAGAACTGCCCAACCAGCGGTTAAATCAAACCAATCAATGAACATAAAACCATATAAAAGACTTATTACTCATATAACTATATAAAAGACCCAATAACAAATATACCTAGTCTCCCGAAAACGAATCAATGGGTCACCGGCAACTGAACAAATAAGCCCTCATTCAAGCTGGGTTTTGTCTTAAGAACGTATAAAGACTTTAAGAATCTCAGTTGGCTGACGCTACCATGTCTGTTTGTGATTTTGAAATTTTCATTGGAAATAGTAAGACCCAGATTTAGATGAATGGTCATAAATATCCGAAATTGGTTTCTTATTTGAAGGTATACTAGTTAGTACTTATTTCACTAAGTTCTCCGAAATCCTACACTGAAGCTGTCTAAATGTGCTTCTAGTGTAGCACTCATTACAGAGTGCACATTGAAAAGTGTATATGACATCGGAACACAAGGGAGTAGTTAAACTCCTATTATATTTAAAAAGCGAGCCAACTGAGAACTTGTAAGTAGAAATAAGTTTTAAATCTATGTGGGGATAACACTTCCCCACAACACTCATAACCTCTGTTCTTAGTCTCTCCGAAACATAACCATAGTACGGAAAGGAGACATAACCTTTCTTACTGACCGTTTGAATTGCTAAATTTTGACTGTAAATATAACCTAAAAACATCTGTGACTTGATTGTAACAGATGTTTAGAGGGAATCTATTATTAATAAAAAATTATTTTTAAAAAATTCTTTCTTGCGAAACCTCAGATAAGTTAAGTATACATGGTAACACCTATATAACTGTTTTTATTGAATAGACTTTGTTGATTTTTGTTTCCGAATTTTAAAAAATGAAAGCTTATTAATGTTAAAGTTTCTTTTTTTATTTATTTACATAATGATGTTTCAAAGGTATTACATTTCCGAGAGACCAAGATAACGAGGAAAGGCAAAGTATTACCCTGTTCACTTTCTTTTGTAAATTTTATATTACAAATTGACGATACAAGAGAGGCTCAAATTCCAAGGGACAATCACTCAGCCTTTTCCCTTCACAATAACATAGAAGTATATTTGCCAAGGGTTGTTCACACAGCGATCCCATTTTTATTCCATATACCTGCTCATATAATTGTTCATATGTGTATGCGTGTGCACATATATATATATATATATATATATATATATATATAATATATATATATATATGTATATGTATATGTATATACATATGTATATACATATATATCTATATATATATATATATATATATATATATATATATATATATATATATATATATATATATGTATATATATATATATATATATATATATATATATATATATATATATACATATATATATATATTTATATATATATATAAATATATATATATATATATATATATATATATATATATATATATATATATATATATATATATATATATATATATATATATATATATATATATATATATATATATATATATATATATATATATATATATATATGTGAGAGAGAGAGAGAGAGAGAGAGAGAGAG
>NC_090729.1:19815294-19817794 GCF_036898095.1 Palaemon carinicauda | reverse complement strand
GAGAATAGAAATCTTCTCCAGAAGTGGGGCCTGTCTATCAAGAGAAAGTCTTCCCCGGATGAGGGTCCCCAACCAAAGAGGAAGACTAAAAGAACTAGGCTACCGTCTCGGCCAGCCAAGCCAGTTGAACAGCAACAGCAACAGCAATTGCCGATGCTTTCAGTGCCCCAGATGGTGGCACAAACCCCGACCACTTTCCAGTGGGTACCCCAGGCCGTGTCGACGCAGTCCCCGGCATTCAACCCAACGTTCGAAGGGCAGTCAACTTCCTTTCGAGCAAAGCCTAGAGGAACAGCCAGAGGCTCGTCTAGGCGCCCCTCAAGGGGAAGGGGATTCAGGGGTGGTCGCGGTCAGGGAGGCAAGACCTCTGGACAACAGTCCAAGTGAGGTGATACCAGTAGGAGGGAGACTTCAGAATTTTCGAGATCGGTGGATCTTCGATCCCTGGGCCCACAGCCTACTCAAGAATGGACTGGGCTGGAGCTGGTACAGCACTCCACCCCCGTGCCCTCGGTTTTTCCAACACTACAGCCCCGTTCTGGAGGAGTACATCCAAGATTTGTTGGAGGAATAAAGTGATCCGAAGGGTAAAGTCCATCAAATTCCAAGGGAGGCTGTTTTGTGTTCCCAAGAAGGACTCAGGAAAAACTCAGAGTCATTCTGTACTTGTCGCCACTCAACAAGTTCATAGTGAAGTGCAAGTTCAAGACGCTAACACTGCAACACATAAGGACCTTACTGCCCAAGAGGGCATATACCGTCTCCATAGACTTGTCAGACGCCTATTGGTACGTTCCAATCAACCGTCGACTCTCCCCCTACCTAGGGTTCAAGCTACAACGAAGACTATACGCCTTCAGAGCCATGCCATTCGGGCTAAATATAGCTCCAAGGATCTTCACAAAGCTTGCGAGTGTAGCTCTCAAGCAATTACGCCGAAAGGGAATTCAGGTAGTAGCCTACCTGGACGACTGGCTGGTGTGGGCAGTATCCATGACAGAATGCTTGCAAGCTTCCATTCATGTGATCCAGTTCCTAGAGTTTCTAGGCTTCAAGATCAACAGAAAAAAGTCTCGACTTTCTCCATCTCAAAAGTTCCAGTGGATGGGAATCCACTGGGACCTAATGTCACACCGTTTCTCCATCCCGGCGAAGAAAGGAAGGAGATAGCGGGTTCTGTCAAGAGACTTCTAGATTCCGAAAGGATATCAAGACGCGAGCAGGAGAGAGTACTGGGTTCTCTCCAGTTTGCTTCGGTGAGAGACCCGGTGCTAAGAGCACAGCTAAAGGATGCAACCGGAGTTTGGAGAAGTTATGCATCAAACGCGCGAAGAGATCTGAGAAGACCAGTTCCGTTTCGTCTACGTACTCTTCTCAGGCCTTGGTCCCAAGACAGACATCTAATGAAGTCGGTTCTTCTTCAGCCACCTCCCCCGTCGGTGACAATTCACTCAGACGCCTCGAAGGAGGGATGGGGAGGTCACTCTCATCGGAAAAAAGTCCAGGGGACTTGGTCCAAGCTATTCAAGACTTTTCTCATAAACTTTCTAGAAGCTATGGCAGTGCTCCTTACCTTGAAGAAAGTCTCCCCGCGTCACTCGGTCCACATATAGTTGGTGCTGGACAGCGAGGTAGTTGTGAGATGCTTGAATTGACATGGATCAAGGTCACCACCTCTCAACCAGGGGATGTTGGCCATCTTCTGATTGGCGGAAAAGAAGAAGTGGTACCTGTCGGCAGTTCACCTTTAAGGAGTCCGCAATGTGACAGCGGACGCTCTATCCAGGTTCACACCGATAGAGTCAGAATGGTCTCTAGACGCAGGATCATTCTCCTTCATCTTGAGTCAAGTCCCAGAACTGCAGATAGACCTCTTTGCGACGAAAGACAACAAGAAGTTGCCCCTGTACGTGTCCCCGTACGAGGACCCCTTAGCGGAAGCAGTGGACGCGATGTCCCTCGACTGGAACAGATGGTCCAGGATTTATCTGTTCCCTCCTCACAACCTTCTGTTGAGGGTCCTCAACAAACTGAGATCCTTCAAGGGGGTAGCGGCAATAGTGGCCCACAAGTGGCCGAACAGTATGTGGTTCCCCCTGGCATTGGAACTACGGCTGAAGTTTCTACAGCTACCAGATCCAGTTCTGACCCAGCGAGTCCAGAAGTCTACTGTCTGCGCTTCATTACAGAAAACCCGGACCCTGCAGCTCATGATTTTCTCTCCCTAGCGGTGAGAAAGCGTTTCGGGATTTCGAAAGCCAGCATAGACTTCCTAGGGGAATGTATGTGCAAATCTATTAGAAGGCAATAAAGTCTCGAAAGCCTGCGCTAGGCTCAGACCTTCAGCACCTCCAAAGCCCATTTCATGGTCTTTAGACAAAGTTCTTCATTTCGCTTCTCTGTTGAGCAATGAGGAGGGTGCGTTAAAGGATTTGACCCAAAAAGTTATTTTCCTATTTGCACTCGCGTCCGGGGCCAGGGTTAGTGAGATTGTAGCCCT
>NC_090729.1:19800294-19810294 GCF_036898095.1 Palaemon carinicauda | reverse complement strand
GTTGGTGATGTGCTATTCATACCTTTCCCCATTGTAACGGAGAAACCTTTGCCTTATAGTCCTACAGCTGAACTCAAGAAATATTAGCTGTATATGTTTCCTAGTTATGTTACAACTAGGAATATGATGAATAAAGTGGCTGAAAAAGAAGAAAAAGAAATCGAAAAACAAAGAACTTGGGAGATTTGTTTTCTGAAGAAGACGATTCCCCTGATGGTACGCATAAAGAGAACTCTCGAGTAGGACCAGTAAGCAAAGTGAATAATTTGACTATCATTCGGAATTTGAGAGAGAAGTTAACTCATTTGAACCAGAGCAACAAGAGGAATTATGTTATTTAAATACAAGTTTCACTGAAATTGTCTTGGACAATCCGAAACGAACCAACCTGAAGAATCATGAGACACACCTCAAAAAAATGAAAAGACTATATAAACAACGTGCCTATCGACTGCCATCGTATCAACGAGAAGTCACGAGAAAAAAAGTGGACTATTTGTTACAAAACAGATTAGCCAAACAAAGTTCTAGCCCCTAGAGTTCTCCATGCTTGCTTGTGAAAAACCGGACGGATCTTTCAGGATATGTACGGACTACCAAGAGTTAAATTTGATCAGTGTGGCCAATAAACATCCATTGCCGCTCATCGACCAACTACTTTTTAATATTGGACAAGTGAGGTTTGTCTTCAAGATCGACCTGTTAAAGGGTTATTATCAAATTCCTTTGCCCGACAATGAAAATTTGTTATCAGCTTTTATATCCCCATTTGGGTTATGTTGATAAATCGTCATCGCATTTGGTCTAATTAACGGGATCGATAAAAGGAGTAGGTATATATCTCGAAGATAATGGGGTATATTATTCGACCTTGGGAGAAGATCTCTGAATCCTGAAGAAGGTATTTTAAAAGGTGCGGGGAGCATACCTGACGATTAACCTGAAAAAGAGTAAATTTGGAAAGGCAACAGTTCAGTACTTGGGATTTGAAGTAGGAAAAGGACTAATCACCCAAGTAGCTGCTAACGTCGTACGAATAAGAAAAGCATTACCCACTACAAAGAGGAAGCAATTACAACGCTTTCTTGGGATGGCAGGATTCTACAGAACTTTTTATCCGAACTTTTCAGCTGTAGTCGCTCTTTTGGCGGATTTAAATAGCCCCAAGAAATAAATTATATGGACCAGAGAGTGCCAGGAATCATTTGACATGATAAAGGCCATATTGACTTCGAAGCTGATACTGCGAGCACCTGATTTTAACAAGAAATTCCTTATCCAAGTGGATGCGTCAGATAACGGGATTATTGCAAGCAGACAAGGAAGGAATTCTTCATCCTGGAGAGCTATTCGAGAGTTGAAAAGAAACTACTAGCATTAGTCGCAGCAATAAACAAGTTAAAGTTATGTGAAAATCAGCCAAAAAATTAAGAGACTACAGTGTATTCAGATCATAATCGTTTCACTTTGGGTAATAAGATGAAAAATAATAATCAGAGGTTAGGTAGGTGGACATCATGTTTGCAACCGTATTGTATTAATGTAAAGCTCTATCCGGTATAGATGACGTGGTTACAGATTATTTATATCAGGCTGAATCGATGGATTCAGGTGAAGAATTAATAATCTCTTCTTTTTTTTGGGGGGGGGAGCCATTTTACGACGCTGATCTAGTGTAGAGTAAATATAATACTTTATTCATGATTTTATTCATGTTTTCATATGTGCATTGAAGAAATTTTAGCCAGCCCTTAAGATGAGTTCCCCTCCAGTAGATTCAAGTCTATTATGTAAATTACAATAGACTTTCGCTGTTAATTTCATTATATTTCTCATTCAAATCAGTATATGTAAATTTAGGTTTTTTTTAAGAATTAACTTTTTATTTCACATATTATGTTAGGGAGTCTTACACAATCTTTTTCTGAGTATTATGTGATTATACAAGATGGGAACAAGGGCTTATGTATTGTTCATCAATATTTTTATAAGGTATTACGACATATTTGTGAGAGAATAGGCAATATACCATGTGCTCTGGAAGGTTCTCATGTTTTTCCTATTTCGGGGACACAGTGTTGGTGGAGCTAGCTGACTGAGAAAGATTTCTCGAGTTGCTTGGTAACTGACGCCTTAGCCCAGGCCCAACGCTTCCAGAACTCGCACTCCTGAAAGCTTCTGGAGGTAGCTGAGTTTCATACATATAGGCAACCGCAAAATTTATTGGATTAGATATAGAATCCCATCCTTACGTCATTGCCATCTCCTGTCTCTCTCAGCTCAGAATATAATTTTAAAAGTGTTCAGTACCTATATTGTGTCCTCTCCAAAGTGATTTTGTTCCCCCGCATATATCGTGTGTAGTGAGTTGAAATGTTTCCGTAAATTTGGGTGGTGATTTTAAATTCATGGTGTTGTGGTGAGTGTTGGCATTATGTAAAGATTTTGTAAATGGCCCTGTTATAGGGAGAAAAGATTTTGTATTGTGATCTGATTATCTATTTCCATTGAGTATCAAACTTAATTACTTGTATTCAGTTTTAATTTCAAGTGAAACCAGTAATTATGTAATTTTCATTATATTATTCCTTTTGTCTTCGTCTAAGGATGTATTCAGATTATACTTTCAAGTCAAGTGATCATATAATTTTCAGATTGTATTAATTTTTGTCTTAATGTAAGTTTTGTTCGGAGTTAACATTTCAAGTGATTTATTTGTTTTATGTACACTCTTTTCAAAGTGTTGTGATTCATATAGAATATATCTATTTTTGTGAAGAGTGTATTATTTCAATCACTCAATATTAATTCATATTTGCTCATATCCTGTTATGAACCAAAGTTAGAATAGCTTGAATATTCGTAATGATAATTACCCATATTTTTGTATTTGAGTGTACTTAAGATACCTTTGGATATTCAGCGTTTTATACATTGCTATCTCTTAGTTGTATATTTGTCTAGGAGTTCCGTTATTTTTATATTTCCAAGTGTAACACGTTATATGTAAAATCAAACAAGTAAGTCTAAGAATTCGAAAGGTTGTTTAAATTGCAAGTCGTAATATATAACATATTATATGTTTGATTCCCATACACAACCCATATTGGAATATATTTTTGGTACCCACACCCAGGGGCTATAATAGTATTATATATATATATATATATATATATATATATATATATATATATATATATATATATTTATATATATATATATATATATATATATATATATATATATATATATATATATATATATATATATATTTATATATATATATATATATATATATATATATATATATATATATATATATATATGTATATATATATATATATATATATATATATATATATATATATATATATATATATATATATATATATATATATATATATATATATATATATATATATATATATATATATATATATATATATATATATATATATATATATATATATATATATATATATATATATATGTATATACTGTATATACATATATATATATATATATATATATATATATATATATATATATATATATATATATATATATATATATATATATATATATATATATATATATATGTATGTATATATAGATATATATAGATATATATATATATATATATATATATATATATATATATATATATATATATATATAAGTTTACATATATATATATATATATATATATATATATATATATATATATATATATATATATATATATATATATATACTGTATAAACATATATATATATATATATATATATATATATATATATATATATATATATATATATATGTATATATATATATATATATATATATATATATATATATATATATATATATATATACTGTATAAACATATATATATATATATATATATATATATATGTATATATATATATATATATATATATATATATATATATATATATATATATATATATATTCAAATAAGCCATATATATTTTTGATACATTAATGTCTGGATTCTCTTAACGACCTCGGGATCAGAACCCCAGGCCGGAGCCAAGCTCTTGTCTTTGTGTGATTTCGCCTGGGGTTCTGATCCCGAGGTCGTTAAGAGAATCTAGACATTAATGTATCAAAAATATATATGGCTTATTTGAATATGAAAAACACGTAAAAATGTGCAAAATTTATCATATATATATATATATATATATATATATATATATATATATATATATATATATATATATATATATATATATATATATATATTAATACTGTATATACATATATATATATATATATATATATATATATATATATATATATATATATATATATATATATATATACTGTATATATCTATCTATCTATCTATCTATCTATATATATATATATATATATATATATATATATATATATATATATATATATATATATATATATATGTATATAAAAGTAATTAGGTCTTAGATATTAATTTTACAAGTTTTATATGTTATTACCCAAACCACCCCCGAAATAATCATAAAATTTCATATGTTCTTTTTAAGTTTTAAAGCAAAAAAATAATAAAGTAATATGACCTTCAAATGTGCTCTAGAATTTAGCTCATCCTATGAAAAGTTTAATTCTTTAATATCTTCATTTCCCTCGATCAGGGAAAAATACCTGGTCCAGTAATCGATACCAAATTCATTTTATCAGGTGTCGTTGATGTGAGCCCGCCATCGTTAATCTCGTCGCTGGTGGGTGGTGGTGGGGGTGTTCGTTCGAAAAATTATACCCAGGAAGTATATGGTGGTGCAGTACCTAAGAAAAACACGTAAAAATGTGCAAAATTTATCATTAATTGAATGCCAAGTAACAAACTACCAATTAGCTACGATGGTGAAGATGGGTTGATTTCAATTCTAAGTACAAAATACCTGAATTTGACAGGTATAAGTACAGTAGAATTGTCATTGACTTTTATCTTTCTTCATGGCCAAGTGGGTTAGTCACTGTCTATATAAGCTTGCCGACCAGGGTTCAATTCCCGGCCGGAGCCAAGCTCTTGTCTTTGTGTGATTTCGCCTGGGGCTCTGATCCCGAGGTCGTTAAGAGAATCCAGACATTAATATATCAAAAATATATATGGCTTATTTGAATATGAAAAACACGTAAAAATGTGCAAAATTTATCATTAATTGAATGCCAAGTAACAAACTACCAATTAGCTACGATGGTGAAGATGTGTTGATTTCAATTCTAAGTACAAAATACCTGAATTCGACAGGTATAAGTACAGTAGAATTGTCATTGACTTTTATCTTTCTTCGTGGCCAAGTGGGTTAGTCACTGTCTATATAAGCTTGCCGACCAGGGTTCGATTCCCGGCCGGAGCCAAGCTCTTGTCTTTGTGTGATTTCGCCTGGGGCTCTGATCCCGAGGTCGTTAAGAGAATCCAGACATTAATATATCAAAAATATATATGGCTTATTTGAATATGAAAAACACGTAAAAATGTGCAAAATTTATCATTAATTGAATGCCAGGTAACAAACTACCAATTAGCTACGATGGTGAAGATGGGTTGATTTCAATTCTAAGTACAAAATACCTGAATTCGACAGGTATAAGTACAGTAGAATTGTCATTGACTTTTATCTTTATTCGTGGCCAAGTGGGTTAGTCACTGTCTATATAAGCTTGCCGACCAGGGTTCGATTCCCGGCCGGAGCCAAGCTCTTGTCTTTGTGTGATTTCGCCTGGGACTCTGATCCCGAGGTCGTTAAGAGAATCCAGACATTAACATATCAAAAATATATATGGCTTATTTGAATATATATATATATATATATATATATATATATATATATATATATATATATATATATATATATATATATATATATATATATATATATTCTTACGAAGCCTTTCTAGTGTAGAGTAAATACAATAGTTTATTCATAATTCTATTTATATAAATTTGTGCATGGAAGAGATAATGTGCAACCCGTGAAATGAGCTCCTCTTGCGTAGATTTAAGATATATATGTAAATTACATAAGATTTCTGTCGTGAATTTCAATGTATTCTTTATTCAAATTTGTATATGTAAATTTACGTTATTTTTAAGAATTAACCTTCTATTTCACATATTTTTTTTTTTTTTTTACGAAGTGTGACGAGCCGAGAGAGGGTTGTGAACTTAAAGGCAGGATGCAATCATCTAAGTTGTTTATTAAGGAACACTCTCCTTTATATACAAAACCTCAAGGCAACAGGACATAACATGTTCGAGAGACAGACGATGTTACAGAGCAAAACCTGAGACATGATCATTCAGGTTCTTTTTAGTGCGACGGAAGAGCGCAGATACAAGCATAATATATTCAAAAGGAATTATGTACAATTGTGTGACACACGGTTGGTACATGGCTCCCCCTCTAAAAATGACATACTGAACATGTTAAATAGGTGCCCTGAATCTGGAGAGGTAGTAGTAAAAACTGCGCCGATTAGCGGCAGTGAGTGGCTGTAGAAGTCGTTGGTTGGGGTGCGAGCGAGTGGTGTATGATGGTTGGCTGTGTTGCCGCTCGGGCTCGTCACGGGGTAGGCGAGTGTGTCCTACAGCATTCATAGGCGTGTGTGTCCTACGGTATTCATAGGCTGGTCTTACGGCATTCATAGGCGAGTGTGTCCTACGGCATTCGTAGGCGTGTGTCCTACGGCATTCATAGGCCTATGGCATTCATAGGCGTGTGTCCTACGGCATTCATAGGCGTGTCCTACGGCATTCACGTCAGCTTCGGTTGAAGTTGAATAGGTGTCCTCTTCGTCACGAGTGGAGGCGTTGATGGAGGTTTGAAAGTCATGAAGTCGGTTCACATCAGGAGGAGAGCCGTCTGCGGCAGGTTGCAGGCGAGTGATACGGTCATATTCCCGAGGGTGAGCGAAACGCTTTGGTCCCTCAACGGTTGTTGAGAGAGCTGAAAAGGCGTTGCTATACGGGCGGCTGGCGACGGCGAGTACTGCTGCAGAAGGTATGCGTTGACGACGTCATAGTAACGGTGAGAGGTGTAGGGGGGATGGGGAGGCGGGAGGAGCGAGTCACTCCGGGGTCAGCAATGTGACGAGCCGAGAGAGGGTTGTGAACTCAAAGGCAGGATGCAATCAACTGAGTTGTTTATTAAGGAACACTCTCCTTTATATACAAAACCTCAAGGCAACAGGACATAACATGTTCGAGAGACAGACAATGTTACCGAGCAAAACCGGAGACATGATCATTCAGGTTCTTTTTAGTGCGAGGGAAGAGTGCAGATACAAGCATAATATATACAAAAGGAATTATGTACAATTGTGTGACACACGGTTGGTACAGAAGTCTTACATAACTACATGAGAGTGTTGTGGGATTTTTGCGAGATATTAATGAGAGCATAGATAATGTTCTTTTATATTTTGTGAGGTATTGCATCATGTTTGAGAGAAAATGTTCAGTAACACGTGCTTTAGAAACGTTGGAAGAACCTAGTAATAAAATTTTATCTTTTTTTTTATTTCGAGGACAAATGATGGGTGGACCTAGCAGCTTGAGAGAGCCGTCTGGCGTGGCGTGAGTACAGCATTTGGGAGGGTAATACTTGGCAAATCTTGATGCATGTTCAGCCGCCTCCACGAATCCAGACCTCACTCCTGGAAGGTTCTGGAAGTAGCTAAATTTCATATAAAAGGTGATACCAAGGTTACAGATTTACATAGAGATAGAGGTTATCAGCCTTAAAATTAACATCTCCTCACATCTCTCACTCTCGCACGCAACCCAGTGTATTGTTGTTGAAAGTGTTTGGTACATTTAATATGTCCTCTCCTAAGTGACTCTGTGCCTCAAAGCAAATAGTGTGTCGAAAAGATACGTAAGACATAATGGTGATTTTGAATTCATTATATCCAGGTGAGTGTTAGAATTGTATAAATTTTTTGTACTTGGCCCTGTAGGAAGATTAGAGATTTGTATTGTGATTTGGTTATCTATTTTTCATTAAGTGTCAAACTTGAATATTGTACTATTCAGAATAATTTCAAGCTTTTGTATAATTTACATTGCATTTTTTCAATCTAAGCAATATAAGCATTCTTTTCAAATTGTTGTAATTTATATAGAATATATCCATTTCTATAAAGATTGTATTATTCCCATCACCATTATTTAGAATCAGATTTCGCTCGTATTCTGTTAAGATCCAATGTAAGTTTTAAATGCACGCCAGAACAACTCACAACAGCTAAAATGCAATTAGCAACACCTCAGTTCCCATCATCTACTATACTAATGGATCACTTGATTGTGATATTCCTGCAGCAACATCTACAGCCTTTTCTCCATCAGGCTACAGAGAAAGATGCAGGCTTTCAAACCACTCATCCACGCTACAAACCGAGCTATTGGCAATTGCCAAAGCCCTAGAACACTCAGCCAGTCTACATGGAGGAAACACAATAACCCATATAGATTCGAGAGGAGCCCCTCTGGCTCTCAGCAAAAAAGAACCCTCTGAAAATTTCAACCTTTGCCTTACCACACCAAAGCAACAACAGGCAAATAATCCTAAATTGGATCCCAAGTCACACTAGAATCACTGGCAGTGACAAAGCCAATCACCTAGCCAAATCTGCCCTAATGAGCCAGGCAATCAGTATCACACTTCAACCTTCACTGAAAGCCATCAAGAATTGGTTGGCAGCCTTTTGCAATATACACAAGACGTGTGAATTAAGGCGAGACTTCCTTGATGGATCCAGATCAGCCAAATGGTACATCGAGGCAACAAACCTAATACCTTATCCACTTGCAAGAAAAATACTCCGTCAAGTTGCAGTCATTATTTGCAGACTGTACCAGGGATTTATGTGCAACGGGCATATCATTATGGATAACGACGAGGACACAGCATCACAACAGAGATCTGAAAGACCATGCAACAACTGTCAGTACCTAATTAACGAAGGTCTGCAATACTACCTATTGCATTACCAAGATACGAGCCTACTTAGGCAGGATTTCAACCCAAACAACCCTGTCACTGCGACAGCAATTGTAAAACACATTGTTGCTAATGTTGATACATTCTCACCCTTTCTCCGCAGCTACCCTCCCCCCAGATAACGTAGTACAAGTACTAGTTTGGAACCTAAGCAACCCTTTATAACCTCTTTTTAGCTTTCCTACAGCTTGCAATTTCTTCTCTCTTTATTAAAGTTGAGGAATCCCTCTCAACTAAACATTTATCGGAAAGCACATAGACATCTCAATGACTGCAGTAAATAATTAAAATTTAATTTTTTTTTTATTTTTGCTCTATTCTTTTCAGGTACAAGAATACTTATTCCACTCTTTCCCTACTACTCATATACGCTAACCAATTTCTCCTTCAGCTCTCTCCTACTCAGCTGGAACTTTATACTATTGTTCATTCAAGAAACTTAAGCTGAAGGTAATAAGGATTTTTTTTTCTAAATATACCAATATTTCCTACTGAACCTCTCCCAACTCCTTCCCGAACTCTTCTACTCATCACAGACTCACTGCTGTACCTGTTTCTCTCCAACTAAACAACGGGGGCCAATGGGCTCACTTTGGGAAGGATGCTTCCTCCCCTCCGTCACCTTCCTTTTCCATTGACCAAAAAGAGGCAGCGGCGCCTCCAAAATAAGCAAAGCAAAAATTGCTTATTATTATTAACCCATCCTATCCTAAACCACCTACAAATAAAAGTTGCATAATATCCCAGGACCTAAATCACCTACTACCTAGGAACCCAATCAAACACTTACGGGCTGAAAGTGTGCAAGAGCCCGTTGCGTGGCTCTAAGACCCAGTCAATCTTCACAAAAAAAAAAAAAAAAAAAAAAAAAAAAAAAAAAAAAAAAAAGTAGTCGACCTTTTCTAGCACTAGTCTGCTAGTAATACGGGTCTTCCTAGACCTACGTTCTATCCTACCCTCTTATGAGG
>NC_090729.1:19787794-19795294 GCF_036898095.1 Palaemon carinicauda | reverse complement strand
TATATATATATATATATATATATATATAAATAAGAAGAGGATAACAAAAACTTAAAGCATAAGTATGATAGTAAACAGAAACTTGTTTATCTGAAAGAAAAACCTTAGTGCCACTTTTAACATACCGAGGTATCAAGGTCAGAAAAGTCTGTATTACTAATCAATTACATTAGCGTTAGAAACGCTCGGCACACATGTCTGCACTTATGATAGGTTCACCTTTGGAAGTGGAACAGTCAACGTGGGCAACTCAGTGCCCTCACTTAGTTTGTAGCACAGTATGTAACTACACACTCACCCTGGAATTAATCGTCCCAATTAAAACCACTGTTCCTCGCAGAGTTAAACAGCAGGGTTTACGACGCAACCCACTGCTACCACAGATCTCTTTAGTTGCTCCACTTGCTTCGCATAGTGGCGAAAGAACACTCTGGAAGACTTCCAGCCAGTGTATGAACGAAGATGTTCAAAATCCATACAATTAAGGAAATTTTAAGGATGAAGCAACTTTCCACGGATCGTGACCTGCGGGTGTACTGTCAGGATCCGCTCTGCGAATAAAATATGTGATTTTCGCCCTAAGTTGATTCAGTGATAAATTTGAGCCTGATGTTTCTCCCCTGAATAGTTGACCACCCTTGAAGTCTGAAGTTCTATGAAGATAGACCTTTAGGCATTCTACTGGACATAGAGATGCATCTTCTTTCAGAGGGCAGATTCTCCAGGGACCCCACCTGTTGGTGGGTAACTCATTCTTGGCGAGAAAAGTAGGCTCCGGAAACAGGTTCAGTTCTCCCCCATCCAGGAACTGAACACGACCTTCCTCTCTCGAGAGGGCTACAATCTCACTAACCCTGGCCCAGGACGCAAGTGCAAATAGGAAAATAACTTTTTGGGTCAAATCCTTTAACGCACCCTCCTCATTGCTCAACAGAGAAGCGAAATGAAGAACTTTGTCTAAAGACCATGAAATGAGCTTTGGAGGTGCTGAAGGTCTGAGCCTAGCGCAGGCTTTCGAAACTTTATTGCCTTCTAGTAGATTTGCACATACATTCCTCTAGGAAGTCTATGCTGGCTTTCGAAATCCCGAAACGTTTTCTCACCGCTAGGGAGAGAAAATCATGAGCTGCAGGGTCCGGGTTTTCTGTAATGAAGCGCAGACAGTAGACTTCTGGACTCGCTGGGTCCGAACTGGATCTGGTAGCAGTAGAAACTTCAGCCGTAGTTCCAATGCCAAGGGGAACCACACGCTGTTCGGCCACTTGTGGGCCACTATTGCCGCTACCCCCTTGAAGGATCTCAGTTTGTTGAGGACCCTCAACAGAAGGTTGTGAGGAGGGAACAGATAAATCCTGGACCATCTGTTCCAGTCGAGGGACATCGCGTCCACTGCTTCTTCTAATGGGTCCTCGTACGGGGACACGTACAGGGGCAACTTCTTGTTGTCTTTTGTCGCAAAGAGGTCTATCTGCAGTTCTGGGACTTGACTCAAGATGAAGGAGAATGATCCTGCGTCTAGAGACCATTCCGACTCTATCGGTGTGAACCTGGATAGAGCGTCCGCTGTCACATTGCGGACTCCTTGAATTTGAACTGCCGAAAGGTACCACTTCTTCTTTTCCCCTATCGGAAGCTGGCCAACATCACCTGGTTGAGAGGTGGTGACCTTGATCCATGTCGATTCAAGCATCTCACAACTACCTCGCTGTCCAGCACCAACTATATGTGGATCGAGTGACGCGGGGAGACTTTCTTTAAAGTAAAGAGCACTGCCATAGCTTCTAGAAAGTTTATGAGAAAAGTCTTGAATAGCTTGGACCAAGTCCCCTGGACTTTTTTCCGATGAGACTGACCTCCCCATCCCTCCTTCGAGGCGTCTGAGTGAATTGTCACCGACGGGGGAGGTGGCTGAAGAAGAACCGACTTCTTTAGATGTCTGGCTTGGGACCAAGGCCTGAGAAGAGTACGTAGACGAAACGGAACTGGTCTTCTCAGATGACTTCGCGCGTTTGATGCATAACTTCTCCAAACTCCGGTTGCATCCTTTAGCTGTGCTCTTAGCACCGGGTCTGTCACCGAAGCAAACTGGAGAGAACCCAGTACTCTCTCCTGCTTGCGTCTTGATATCCTTTCGGAATCTAGAAGTCTCTTGACAGAACACGCTATCTCCTTCCTTTCTTCGCCGGGATGGAGAAACGGTGTGACATTAGGTCCCAGTGGATTCCCATCCACTGGAACTTTTGAGATGGAGAAAGTCGAGACTTTTTTCTGTTGATCTTGAAGCCTAGAAACTCTAGGAACTGAATCACATGAATGGAAGCTTGCAAGCATTCTCTCTTGGATGCTGCCCACACCACCCAGTCGTCCAGGTAGGCTACTACCTGAATTCCTTTTAGGCGTAATTGCTTGAGAGCTACGCTCGCAAGCTTCGCTATATTTAGCCCGAATGGCATGGCTCTGAAGGCGTATAGTCTTCGTTGTAGCTTGAACCCTAGGTAGGGGGAGAGTCGACGGTTGATTGGAACGTGCCAATAAGGGTCTGACAAGTCTATGGAGACTGTATATGCCCTCTTGGGCAGTAAGGTCCTTATGCGTTGCAGTGTTAGCATCTTGAACTTGCAGTTCACTATGAACTTGTTGAGTGGCGACAAGTCCAGAATGACTCTGAGTTTTCCCTGAGTCCTTCTTGGGAACACAAAACAGCCTCCCTTGGAATTTGATGGACTTTACCCTTCGGATCACTTTATTCCTCCAACAAATCTTGGATGTACTCCTCCAGAACGGGGCTGGAGTGTTGGAAAAACCGAGGGCACGGGGGTGGAGTGCTGTACCAGCTCCAGCCCAGTCCATTCTTGAGTAGGCTGTGGGCCCAGGAATCGAAGGTCCACCGATCCCGAAAATTCTGAAGTCTCCCTCCTACCGGTATCACCTCACTTGGACTGTTGTCCAGAGGTCTTGCCTCCCTGACCGTGACCACCCCTGAATCCCCTTTCCCTTGAGGGGCGCCTAGACGAGCCTCTGGCTGTTCCTCTAGGCTTTGCTCGAAAGGAAGTTGACTGCCCTTCGAACGTTGGGTTAAATGCCGGGGACTGCGTCGACACGGCCTGGGGTACCCACTGGAAAGTGGTCGGGGTTTGTACCACCATCTGGGGCACTGAAGGCATTGGCAATTGCTGTTGCTGTTGCTGTTCAACTGGCTTGGCTGGCCGAGACGGTAGCCTAGTTCTTTTAGTATTCCTCTTTGGTTAGGGACCCTCATCCAGGGAAGACTTTCTCTTGATAGACAGGCCCCACCTCTGGAGAAGATTTCTATTCTCCGTGGCGGCCTTATCCACAACTTCTTTGACCAACTCGCTAGGGAAAAGGTCTTTGCCCCAAATGTTGGAGGAGATTAGTTTCCTTGGCTCGTGCCTTACCGTAGCCGAGGTGAACACGAACTCCCTACAAGCTCTCCTCGCCCTGACGAAGCTGTAAAGATCCTTCGTCACTGTGGCCAGATGAGTCTTGGCCACTACCATGAACATTTCATGGACCTTGGGGTCACTTGCCATCGTCTCAAGAGTGGTCTGAAGAGAAATTGAGGCAGCCAGTCTTTCTTTTGTCTCGAGCTCTCTCCGCAAAAGAAAGTCAGACAGCTTAGGGGGGTTCTCACCGAACTGACGTCCGGCAATATCAGCCTCCAACTTCCCGACTGAGAAGGTAAGATGGACGTCCTTCCAGTCCTTGTGGTCCATGGGTAGGGCCAGCGACAAGGGTTTACACTCCTCCAGGGAGGGGCAAGGCTTGCCCGCCTCGACTGCTTTTAATACAGCCGCAAACCCTTTCTGCAAAAAGGGGAAGGCTCTAGCAGGAGAGGACACAAAGAAAGGGAGCTTCTTACTCAATGCAGCTACCTATGAGTTTGTGAAGCCCCTCTCTTTCATCGAAGAAGAAAGCAAAGCTTGAGCCTTAGCATGGTCCATCACTATGACCTCCTTCGGCTCTGTCTCCTCCTTTGAAGCTGGTTCCTTCCTCAACGGGACATAACAGTCCGGATATGACCCTTTGCTGGGCCAGAATTCCACCTCCTAAAGGGGAACTGAATCCAGCTTATCCGACATGACGATCTTTCCAGTCGTCATCGGCATGTGCTCAGCATATCTCCACGGGTTAGCATCTGAGCACGAGGGAAGGTCTTACACATTGAGCCTTTTCTGCGGCCCACGTGATGCTGCAAGCTTCTGCATCTGCAGTTCCATTGCAGCCGCCTTCTCCATATTCTCCTTCTGCATTTGTTGGATCATTCCAACAATGGAGGAGAGGGCCTGTCCCAGCTCTACTAGGAGAGCTGACGATGTTGAGGGAATAGGTTCAGGGATCACAACCGGAACAGCCGACACCTCGTCGGCTTCTTCCTCTACAATGTCTGGGGCTTGATCTTCCTCCTGGCCTCCTGCCAGGAGGTCTTCCTCCAGACACTCGGAGTATGTCTGACATCCTGTCGTCAAACTGGATGTCTTGCAAGGCGACCGCCACTTCACCATCCACCTGGATCTGAACTAGGGGGATCTCCTCTTGAGGCTGGGGAATCACTGCATCAACTGATGCCCTAGGGAAAAGGTAAGCCCTCATCTTCTCACTTGGAAGATAAGGTCCAGAGGTGTTCTTCTGGAAGCCCCTTACCCAGGTGCGAAGCTTCTCCCTAGCTATATCCCTTGATTCCGCTGTCCTAGGGAAATCAAAAGCCTCAGAAATCAGGTTAGAGCACACGGTACATACCTGGGGGTCCCAATACCGGAGATCACCCTTGGAGACAGCGCATGCTGCGTGCCTCCTACATAACTCATGTCCGCAGAAGTTCTTACTGCGGACGTTGCAGAAAGCACTTCCGTACTTCGGACGTACTTCCTGCAAAGAGAAGAAATTTCCCTGAGTATCAAGTGAACTACGTATCACTGGATATGCACAGTTAGCATAACAAATCAGAAAGGAAAGACACACACTTGTGTTTTCCCACACAACCAATTGTTGCAGCCTTCCAGATAATAAAATCGTATGGTTAATCTGTCCTAGAGTAACCAATGAAAAATTTCCAGAGGAAACAGGTGGAGCTCACACCTAAGAAATGATTTTAAAATACCGGATAATAGACAAGAAAGAACTCACTTTCTTATCTGTAAGGCAACACCAAAGGGCTGTGCAAGACAACACAAAAGTGTTAGAACACACAGTGCTGTACCAAAACTTATACTTTAGTTTTCTTCCTACAGTATATGTTATACTGAAGAATACTGGTACAGTATAGAAGGTTATGTGCCGGCCGGCACACACCATAACTAGCTTTAAAGTATACTACTTAACTGCTATAAGGCGGCAGAACGCTGGTTCAAATGCATGTGCCGGCCAGCAGTAACTGCCGGCCGGCAACAGCCAATGTCGGCCGGCAATAACTGCCGGTCGGCAACTACACAAGGTAGTACCTGGCTGCCGGCCACTGCTCATAGCAACCGGCAGACAAGGGCTGACATTAGCCGGCCGGCAAAGGTAAACAACCGATGCCGGCCAGCAGCAAAAGAACCAGAGGACTACGACTGCCCGACTAGCCGGGTCGGGTACAGCACTAGAAGAAAACAGAATGGATGCCGGGATAAGAGCGTAAACTACCTCCAAGCCCGACAATCCGAAAGAGTGCATATAAGGAAGGGGAGAATCTAATTCAGGCTTCCTGACCAATGCCGTCTGGCTCTACAGGCAGGCATGGATGAGGGACCAAGGGAGGTCCGGGCAGTACTCAAAGCAGAAGACCCTTGCCGGCCGGCAGACTCTGCCGGCCGGCAAGGGACTGAGTCAATTCCACATCCTAACCTATCTTAGGTCCAGATGTAGAATGACGTACAGTACTGTAAAGGCTAGGCCATTAGAGAGATAGAGGGGGAAGGGACAAAAGAGGGTCCTACCAACCTTGCTTTAGTGAAGGATCACCCGCAGCCAAGAAAACTCATCTTAGCCTAAGGGAGATCCAAGGAGGGAGGCCAGCAATACTTGCCAGCTCCCGAAGAACCAAAGCAAGGAAGGTGTTGCTACTCCCAGGGAAAGGATCTTATCCTCCCACCGAGAACAGCAACAAGGACAAGTCTGCTAGATCACAAAAGAAGGAATCATCTCGTACAGAAACCTTCGGTAGTGACCTAAGGAGGCTAAGCCTCCTATGTCTGTGTCAGGCCAGTGAGGGAGACTCTACCCCAAGCCAGACAAACACAGACTCAGACTAAAAAACTCTGTTGTTCTGTCCCTCTCTGAAACCAGACTTACTGGAACAGGGAGGTACAGTAACACCCCAGTATAGTTTTATCGAAAGTTAATTCAGATAAACCACTTAGGGATAAGCCCAAGGCTTAAACAGAGGGAAAGGGATTGCATACCTTCTCCGAAGAAAAGAAAGCAACTGGGGAGTATGAGAAAGTATACTAAGGCTCCATAAGCAACTTAGCCAAGGCACCAAGAGAATCGATTACCTAAATCACCGAAACTCACTCGTATACTATCTTGGAAATATTCAACATTATCTTAAATGTATAAAAAACAGCCTAAAGCTTCAATAAAATATTAAAACACTCGGAAAACCAAAATCATGCAGGAAGTACTGGGACCAAACGACTAGGCTACATGGCCTAGCGTAGGCCAGAGTTGGCGAATACTTCGCCAAAATAATACTAAAAGCACGAAAAGGAATTCTATGTAACGCTAAATAGCTATAGTTTATTAAAGCAAAACAACCGGGAATGTCGCTCTGGCTAACTAAAACTCATACCTAGCGAGCGACAGCGTCCATGTCGCCTCCGGTAGGCAACGGCTCTTGTAAAAAAGATTAATACTATTAATCACTTAAAAATTTACCAAGAGCCTACATTTATACATAAAAGAAATGGTACACAACTTATCAGAGGCCGACGAAGTTGGAGAAGCCATGAAAAGCTGAATAAATCCAAGATTTGCGAGAAACACAGGAAAAAACACCAAGTTGTTAAGATACGCAAAAAGGAATGCAGATGGCGCCAGGATTGGCGCCAGGCACGCTTACGAAACTGGAGAAGAGGGAGCCTTGGGAGCGGCTCCCCCTTTTTCTTTCCCGTTTTCGTTTTCTTGCCAATTGACCCCTGGATGTGTTATCTCTGTTTGGGGTGCAGATTGCCATGTGGCGTGTCAAGAATACGTCCTCTGATATGTCGCGATATCCCTTTCATTAGGGATATTCGCTCCAGGAGTTAGAATTCTGGGTACCTTAAGGTAAATTCTCTGGGAATATCGCCGTAGTTGTAATATACCCTAGGTAGCTACCTTATAGGAACTTCCATCAGGACGACATGGCTTGAGCTCAAAAATATATATATATATATATATATATATATATATATATATATATATATATATATATATATATATATATATATATATACATATATATATATATATATATATATATATATATATATATATACATATATATATATATATATATAT
>NC_090729.1:19746103-19768603 GCF_036898095.1 Palaemon carinicauda | reverse complement strand
AGTTAAAGTGTATAATATAATAAAATTATATAGCTTAACCAGGTATTCCATGAAATCCTAGACGTTGATCAGGGAGAGTATATAAATTGTAATCTAAAATGGTATTCTTATCTCCTTGATCTCTAGCAACAAGCGGAAGTCATAACTCTAGTGAGGCTTTCAGTTATCCAGAAGTCTTAGTTTCAGTACTGATGTTTATCTTCTCTGTTACAGTTATTCAGGGCAGTTATTATTATGGTTTTACTATTTGAATTTATTTCATTTAAAAATAGAAGGTATTTATGCAAAGTTATTAGCAAAAGTGAACGAGTTACCAGTTGTTGTCAACGATGTGCTTGAAGTCCGAGGAATTGACAGGTTACTTTTTACTTTGTGCAGCAATGAGGGTGCTATTAGATATTATGTGGCTGTGGACCAATTGGGAGATATTTTGTATAGGACACATTGTAGTATTAGACATGAGGTAAACAGAAGCTATGAATATGTAACACAACATATTTTTTTTTTTTTTTTTTTTGGTAATTACAGCGTCGTGAGTTATGTCGAAAGATTGGTATTTAGAAATGAATAACTGTTAAACCAATTGTATTTACACATTATAGCAGCCGATGCCAGTTAGACTTGAGCGACTTGTGGTCCCAACCTGATGGTAAATACAAATCTATTTTGTCCAACAGGACCATATAACAAAGTCAATTACCTTACGACCTTTAACATCTAAAAGACTGATGAAGTTGCTTATAATTCATTACTTTTGGCGTACCATGTTTTACGGTTTGATATTGGACGCAAGTTTTTCAATTCTCTTATTGAAAGCTCAAAACTGGTAAGGCCCGAATTGCATATTGTTCACGGCAACCACCGACGCAGCCAAATCTACGGAAGCATAGAGCGAGCTAGAAGTTGGAAAAATGCTATTTACTTGGATGAGTGACAATCTAACAAACAAATGGCACGAAGGTCTCCGTGTTATAAAACAGTTGTATGGGCAATGACATTATTCATTATGCAAAAAGATTTATTACACCTCAGGATATTTCACCCTAGCTAAATTCTCTGTAAAGTGTGACCACATAGCAAGCGCTTGGGCGTGGTGAAGGTTTCGTTCGCTGCCACTGCACTCTAAAGTGCCAAACAAAAAGGTGTCTCTGCTTCAAGAAAAAGATCCTGTATCCCTCAAAATGTCTCGAACGTTGTCCTCTGCAATAAGTGAGATTTATCATATTTCATAGATTTGAGGAAAATTCAATAAAATAATGATAATGGTATAATAAAGTGCACATAAATGTTATCTGACAAGAGAGTAGTATAGAAAGTAAGTGTTACCAGGCGTTTCACTAAACTCAGTTCAGAGGTTGATCATAGAAAAAATTCACGTTCTTTCTAAAAAAAGCTCAGAAAAAAATATGAAAAGTGACGCTCTGAATGAACGAGATATCAAGATGAGCTTTCAAAACAGATTTACTGAGAAACTGCAACAGATGGAGCAAAGAAACTGGAATACAAGGAATGAAAATACTTGGAAAGTTGGAGAAGAGGAACTTGGATACACATATGCTGGAGGTACCAGGAAAAGACTTACAGTCTGGTGGAATAGGGAGGTAAAAGGCGCAATCAGAAATAAAAATAGAAGGCACAGGGATTGGACTGAATGTAGAAATCGACAATCTGGAGAATAATATATAGCTTCCAGAAAGCAAGCAGAAGAGATTAAGAGGAGATCACAGATAGATGTTTGGACTAAATTAGGTGAATTAATGGAAGATCTAAAGAAAACCAGAAAAATTTTTTTGTAGCAAAATCATACACTAAAGATGAAAATAAACAATGCAATATTGAAGGAGGAATTTCGAAATGGGATTTGCAATGGCTGAGAGCTTGATATGAAGTGGACTAACTATTTCAGCAACCAACTCAATATAGTCTCTGAAGAAGACATTGAAGAAGAGTATATCTTTCAGGTCGATAGAAAAAACCAAGAGGACTTGATCATATATCAAGAGTTTAAAGATTCCTTAGAGAAGATAAAAAGAAAAAAAAATCGGGGTAAAATAATTCACTGTCCCAATTGAATCTTTCAAAGAAAGAGGGGACCTAGCAAAGAAGACAATGTATGACCTAATTCTCACATGCTGGTTGGAAAGTAGAATTACAGAAGACTGAGGTAGGTATATTTCTGTACCATTTTATAAAGGCAAGAGGGATTTAATGAAATATGAAAACTATAAGGCTATTTATAACACATTTTTGCTATGCAGCATTATTTTACTTTGGGTTAGGTACTATTCAGCGCCGCTAGATCAGCGCCGCCGATTCAGCGCCGCCAGTTCAGCGCTTGGTCATTTCAGCGCCAAAAAATATCAGCGACAGCCATCTCAACGCCAGAAGAAATTTTAACTCTCTCTCTCTCTCTCTCTCTCTCTCTCTCTCTCTCTCTCTCTCTCTCTCTCTCTCTCTCTCTCTCTCTCTCTCTCTCACACAGTAGTTTGTATAATTTTAGTACCAAACTGCTATTTATTGATCTCGGTGATTCGCACCTACGTGACGAGCTAGTTCCTTTTTTCAATTGGTTTAAAGATAACTACATTGGTCTTCCAAACCGGAGAGGAATTGAAAGAAGAGCACCGCTATTTCCGACAGATATTTGGAACATGTTTGAACGAACGCTTCAAGGAGAAGATAGACCCAATAACCACGCAGAAGCAGCTAACAGACGGCTGCATACAGAATTAGGAATGTTACACCCAACAATGTCTAAAAAGGACGTGATGAATATTTAGAGAAACTTAAAGCAGGTCATGAGCCTCAACAAAAGCTATTGAAATACCGGAAGGCAGACGAAAGAATATTAAAAATCTTTTCGGATTATGGAAACAGAAATGAGGTTGAATATTTACAAGCTATTGCGCACAACTTATTAAACTAAGTTTACTAATATTTGTATTTTTACCTTTTTCTTTTTGGACTATTTTAACTATTCAGTAGGATAAATACTTTTTATCAATAAATAGTTGTTCAAAACCTTTTCTATTGTTTATAAACACATTAGTATAAATACTTTATATCAATAAATATTTGTTCAAAACCTTTTCTTTTGTTTATAAACACACACACACAAATTCCACACTTCCACGGCGCTGAAACATCTGGCGCTCAAAAGGCATGGCGCTGAAATGGCTGGTGCTAAACTGGTGGCGCTGAATAGGCGGTGCTGAGCTGGCGGCGCTGAAATATCCCTACCCCTTTATGAGAATCTGCTGTCACTACGCCATCACTTTCTTGTTCTCGCGCCTGTGGCAGCTCCTGATCCACACACTAACCTTGAGGAACTAGCTCCAGCTATGTTTTCTCGGGTCATGCTTGATGCAGATCTTCAACTTGAGTAAGGCTTGTTGATGGGAAGCAAAGGGCAATGACTGAGGATTCACCTCCCCAGGTGTTGGGCTATTTCTCCCTACTGAGGGAGAACTTCCCTTCATGTTCTCTACTGTCTCTCCTGTGGGTGATCTCTTTCGTTCGCGAGGGAGACCACCCATAGATACACCTCTTTGGAGTCCTTCCAGAGATCTTCCTACTTCTACTGCCCTGCCAGCGGATCCTCTGACTGCGTTTTATGTCTGCTCTTCTTCGGGGTGGGAACAAAGTCTAAGGCTTGTCTCCTGCAGGTGTTCCCCTTTCTAGTAAAGGGCCACTTAAAGACTGCTCTTGGGAGGCTTGCTGACGGTCAGTTTGCTGATTCCACGCTCGTTGTCCATCATCATCTCAGTTGCCGAAGACCTCCAAGTGTTCAGCATCATCTACGTCTTCTGGGTGCTTCTGCTTCTTCGGCTAAGATACTTCTCTTTTCCTCCTCGCCGCCGAAGTCACCCTCTTCGGAGGAAACTGCCCAGTTTGACTCATCTGGTTACCAACCGTCTTTGCCTGGTCTCAACGAACATTAACTCATCCATCCCCACTAGGAATTCTCCACGATTTCCTCCCGAGTATATGTCTTCTCACGAGGATCACGTTTCTCCGACGGAACTTTCAGCACTTCGTTAGCAACGTGTTCTGTCACACCTGGTTCCTGTTCGATACTCACCTGCTCGACAGGCTCCCCATCGACTTGCAGAGTGTGAATAGCTAACGCTACCTTCAGCTTGTCAATTTCCTGGTCATCATGTACAACTGACAACTTGTTAACCCTGGATAGGTACGCTACTCGAACACCCCTTTAATGGTATACTCGGTTGCGCGCGACCCCGACTCAAAAAAAAATTCAGGAAAAATTTAGTTATGCATCAATCTGTATTGTTTGACTTTCTAAAAATACTTCCAAGAATGCTAAAAACTACTGAAAATATAAATGATACCCATCTACAAAATAACTATTTATTGGAAATATATTAAAAATTTGAGTATACAAAAAAAGACTTGACATAAATATTCACAAAAAATAGAAATATACATATACACATAAATCCCTTTAGGGACACCTTCTTAGATGGCAAAGCAACCGCGTGAAATTGCTGAAAATGAGTTGGACCCATAGAACTCCAGATCTGAAATGAGAAAAAAGGGTAACTTTTTTTGGCCAAAAAAATTTGTCCAAATTTCATGAATTTTTTGGGGTACCCAAATGAAATAGGAAGAGGCTAATTTTTTATAGAATAAACCCATATTATCGTAGAACATAAATACATAATAAAATGTGCACTAAGATGTAATTTACTGTTATATCAGGGGCGGAATCTAAAGTCATTTTTTGACAGTCTAGTTTCACAATGTAAATTTCTTATGAAAATCATTGTATCTCCTATAAAATATGATATTTATGCATTAAAATATACCAAAATATCACGAATTCTATACAGAACAAGAATATATAGAGATATGCCTACTTACCTTTTGGGTATGTCAACAAAATGGCCGCAGACCGCAACAACTCTTACAGCCCAATCTACCACTTGAAATGAAGAATGGGTATGTAAATTTCAAGATGTTATTTATTTATCTAATTATTAGTGGATTAGAATAAAACTGATATGATGGCTTTCTGGATGTTTGACAATTATTTTTATCATATAAAATTTAAATTCTTCGAAATAAATTTTAGATAAAAAATGGGTGATATCTATTTTGTAAAGATTAAAATTTCCGTATTTATACAAACAAGTAGTGAAAAAAGAAAGTTTCATGATTTAACCTAGCTATAACTATCAGGTACAGTTCAGATACAAGACAGTTTGAAGCTATAGACAAACAGGCTTCCTGCTCCTCAAACAAGTGGTGTTTGTCATGTGGTCAGTCTTAGGTGGGCAGCTATGACAGTGAGTCCTTTCAGGAAGCTTGATGTGACCAACACAAAATTGATACCATACTTACAGCAAGGGAAAATAGAATTAGTAACTAATAAAAGTAAAAGGATATCAAATAGCAAATCGGTAGCCAATCAAAGTAAAATTAAATCAAAATAAGAAACTGGTGACCAATAAAAAGTATAATAATATCAAATTATTATATATACATCAACTATAATAATAATAATAATAATAATAATAATAATAATAATAATAATAAAACACTATATCAATAAATTTCAAGTACCTAATACACATAAGAAAAATATTGACAAATATGAAGGAGAAATTATCAGAGAAATAAATATCAAACACATGAGGTTGCAAGCTCCATATCATCATCAACATCTCTTTTTAACACCATTAGAAGTGTGTTGATGACATCCATGCCGAGGGAATACTGCCTGCTGGCCATTATTGAAGATGAATTCAAAATAAATAGAAAAAAAATCGGAAATTTGCAAAAAACAAAAACAAAAGTCAGAAATTAGCATTTGAGGGAAAATGGACCTCATGGCAATATATGGCATCTAAGCTAAAACCAATGTCATGCAAGTAGTAGACACACCATCCACCCACACTTTCCAACTATAAAGAACCAAACAAGTATCAACACTGTTCGACAATTTATAATTATGTAATAACCCTATTTCAGGGTTGAGGTCGACCCCTGGGGGGGGGGGGTAAAAAAACGGGGAAGGAGGGAAGTTAGACGAAAATCAGTCCTAAAGCAGACAATGGCATGTAGACTAGTCACCCCTTGCAGGTCGATCACTTCCATATTCGAGACAGCTGATGATTTATGGGGAAAAAACAGGTTTTGAACATACTGTAGGGGTTGCGTACGACCCAGCATACTTGTCCAGGGTTTACCTACACGTTTGATTTCTTGTAAATCTCCTGCTACACGATAATCGCTAGAAGTTCGAAAATCGCGTGCTCATCCACCACCTTGGAAATTGTCTGCTCGGTAAAGATCCCCTACCCTTAAACATTCTCCACAACATTCTCATATGTCCCGTAGACCATCGCCCTCCTTTAAATTGCCTACTCATCGCTCAAGAAGGCAGTGTTCAACTGTTGATCGGACCGTTTTCAAACTAACACGTCACTCTCCTTCGGAATGCAATCGCCTACCAGGGAGTGAATCCCTTCAACGCCAATTATCATCCAACCGTCAGCATTCATGTCCAGCAATGCATGAATCACCCTCTCGAGAGTCTTCTACGCACCACACAGCCTCTTGCTCAGCGGGTATCGGTTAACCTCGCATTTTTCGCGTTGTCTCTTTTCGATGATGAGACACTCTCCCTCTCAACAATCATTGATTCATTAGGCTTCACGTCAGTAATCACCAACGGATTTTGAGCAGGACATCATTATGCAAGCGAGGATTGCCAACTGCAGGTACTAAAGGCGGTTGTTGTATTCTCTAAAAAAGGTCAGGTGATCAACAATAGTTCGTCACCCATTCCCCTTCCCGCAAATGCCTAACACCCTAACCACCGGGGAAGGAGGAAGGGGGTAAGTTTTAAGAGGTTTAAAATCCCGAAACTTCCTGAAACTCCGCAGATGAACCCTTCAACCTCTATCCCTTTGGGGGAACTATCAGATAGTGCTTTGATAAGCACGCAGCCGTGGTTCAGCGCCTTGGTCACAGCTGTGACACAGGCCTTCGTGCCAGTGTTTCCTTCGCAGCTGGTGGGGTTTCCTTTTGGGCTTCCTCCATTTCAACCAATCCAAGATGACTAGCCATGAAAGCTTCTACCCCTAAAGAGGAAGAAGGGAACTTTGGACAAGTTTCCATCAAGGGTCAAACTGGCTCTGGTTAGGGCTCCATCATCGCATCTGCCCACCAATGCCTCATCCGCCTACTCGAGACGCTCTCAGAGGGAAAGGTTAGTTTTCGACTCTCCCCTCCCTTCACCAACGGGAAGATCCATGGAAGGGAATACCTTTTCACCTTCAGTTCCCAGTCCTCTCTATGGCAGGAAGGTCGCTACACTTACACGTTGTATCTTGGAATCTCCGTTTCCCTTGAAAATGGAATCAAAGGATGCCAAGACAGTGCCATAATCCTCTCCCAGGACAGAGACACTCACAGAGAGCGTCAGGAGCCGAGTCAGCCTTTCCGTTGACGACCGCGACCCACCTCGAGCCGAGCCTCGGTAGTGGATGAAGACGGTATTGCTGACCGTCCAGCTTCAAACAGTGACCAGAGGGAGTCAGAACATGCCTTTTGTCAGGTTCTGGCACTCATGATGGCCATCGACGGGTTATCAGACGCAGAGACGGCCCCCACGAAGCCAAAGACACAGTCCCAGACAGAGTCCTAGGCACCCAAAACCTTCCAAAGTCCAGTGTAGCTCTGTCCTGGTCCCGGGGGTTGAGGGCTGCTCAGCGGGATATCACCTCTCATTTTGGAGACTACTGTGTCATACTGGTCAGGCTTGCTGGCCAAACTTCTCCCACCTTCGGGTGTCAACCAGAAAATGTAACATAAACTTCTTGAGGAGGAAATCCAACCAGGACTCCCTCCTTCATAGACCCTTGACATCACGGCCCTACAGACCTCCAGCCACTCCAGAGACAAGACAACAGTGAAAGGAGAGTTGGTGCCTAAAAAGCCTTTTCCCTATGTAATTCCCCCCTGTCTTTCTACCAGTGGGTGTTACTTACAATGATGCTGGTTTGGGTGGATGCAGCTTGGGCAGATGCTTGGAGGGTATCCATGATTCATTCAGGGTATCGCGTCCTGTGCATCTCATTGCTCTCTCCACTGACCAAGTAAGGACAGTAATTTTGAACTCCTTTACGATAGGATAAGCAAAGGGGCAGGCTTTTGGATAAACAAAGGGGCTGGCCCTTCCGGCCGATGTCCAAACTATGTTAGACAAGTGTCCTCTCCAGGAGGTCCTCGATGGGTCCCCATGCTTCTTCTGTCTACTTTTTCTTGTGAAAAAGGCGTCTGGATGCTGGAGACCGGTCATCGACCTCTCAGCTCTGGACAAGTTTGTCGAACAGACTTTGTTCAGCATGGAGCCAGCAGACATGGTCAGACAAGCGAAAAGGCAGCAGGACTTCATGGGTACACTGGATCTAAAGGGCACGTACTTCCAGATCCCAGTCCATCCGTCGTCAAGGAAGTATCTAAAATTCAACATCGATAACAAAATATACCAGTTCAGGGTGTTGTGCTTTAGCCTTTCCACTGCCCCTTAGGTCTTCACAAGAGTGTTCGACCTAGTGTCATCCTAGGCACACGAGCTTGGCCTCCATCTCCTTCATTACCTGGATGACTAGCCGATCTTATGTAGACTCGGTAGCAAGCCTTCTTCAGCAACGAAAAAACTTTAGAGACTTTGCCAAAAATGGGGGACCATGGTAAACTTCAGGAAGTCATTCTTGCTGCCCAGTCAAAGACTGATACAGTATACTTAGGCATAATATTACACATCAAAATACATAAGCCTTCCAATCAGACAACAGGGTAGCAAGGCTGAGAAGGGTCACAAGACCTGTTCTTAGAGATCATCTCCCAGTCCATTAGTGGCTATGTCTCCTCGGATACCTATTGTCCTCGGCCCGTCTAATTCCCAACGGACGCCTGAGAATTCCATTTCTCCAGATCTGCCTGGAGTCCAATTGGAATCAGGCCTAAGCTTACCCGGACACTCTGATCCCTATGGAACCAGACGAAGAGAACAGACCTCAGATAGTGGCTGGCCGACGATAATCTGCAGAAGGGCGTCGATCTTCTCGTCCTCCGACCCAATTTGATGCTGTTATCGAATGCATCAAAAGAAAGGGAGAAAGTTCCCACATGCTGCACCAAATGGCCCAAGGCCTTGGGTCAAAGTACGAAAAGTACCTTCTCACAAATTTCCTAGAGATGAGGTCTGTATATCTGGCCCTTAAAGAGTTCCACCAGTTCCTGACGGGTCACTCGGTGGTGGTAATGAGTGACAAGACCACAGTAGTGGCTCACATCAAAGCAGGGAGATACTGTTTTGCAGCCTCTATCCCATCTAGCAGTAGAGATACTGAGATGGGTGGAAGCTCACTCGGTCAGACTATCTGTTCACTTCATTCCTATCAAGAGGAAGGTGCTCGCCGACAATCTGAGCAGAGCATCGCAGATAGTGGGTTCCGAATGATCTTTGAATCATCGAGTAGCCAACGAAGTCCTGACTTTGTGGGGCTCGCTGACTGTGGATCTGTTAAAAAAAGCCCTGAACTTCAGTCCCAGACCCAAAGGCTCTCTGGCAAGATGAGTTCGAACAACGGTTGGACAATATTAACTTTTATGCATTCCCACCATTCTGTCTGACGTGAAGAGTACTTATCAAGACCAGAACATAGATCAATCTTTCAATGACCCTCAGAGCTCCGCTATGGCATCACGCAGAATGGTTCCGGGACCTTCTGCTGTTTCTACGGAACTGCCGAGAGAATTTCTCCATGATGAATCTACTCAGACAACCACAGGCCAACATTTACCACAAGGCAGTAGCGTCGCTATCCCTTCATGCCTGGAGACTATCCAGCATTTCCTCAGCTTCAGTCTACCAGTCTCCATCATCTTCAGTCTACCAGGAAAAGTGGAAGGTATTCTCTGGTTTGTGCCGTGGAAGGGGTCTCAATCCACTCAATAAAGTACCACTATTCCAGCAATAGCAGAATTCCTCGTATATTGAGGAAAGAAATGCATCTTTATGTTTCCGAAATTGAAGGCTATTGCTCAACCTTAAATTTTGCCTTCAAACTGAAAGAAATAGGCATTTCCTCATCACTAGATCTTCCCTCATCATACGAAGTTATGGAACGTGGTTCGAGTTCTTCTGTCCCTAAAAGGATCCATGTATGAACCATTACGACAGGAAACAGATTGCTGCCTAACATGGATGACGGTGTCCCTGCTCACCTTGGCCTCAGCAAGCCGAGTTAGCAAACTTCATTATTTTTGTATGACATTGCCTATTCAAGGGGATGGGGAGAAGTAATCTTCAGCTTCATCCCTGAGTTTGTTACCAAGACTCTGAATCTGGTGGATTTGAAGCCTAGATTTGTCTCCTTCCTGAAAACGATTCTCCACTCTGTAACTGATGACCCAAATCATCTGTTAGTATACCCAGTAAAAGGTGTGAGGCATTACCTCAACAGAACAGCAGCACCTCGGCCTAGAATGCCCTCACTCTTTATCAGCACGGCCAGAAACGAGAAGAGTATCAGAGATTTCTTCTGAAAATAATCCATAGTTTTCTCCTCCATTTTGCAATGGAATTGTCAGGGTTTAAGGGCCAAATATGAAAAACTTGAGCTTCTAATTGATGAGCATTCCCCCATAATTGTATGTCTACAGAAAAGCAAGCTTAATGCTAACATTCCTTGTCCTCGAGAGTATATTAGTTATAGAACACCATATAATCAACAAACAGGAGCCATGGCGGAAGTCTGTACCAACCGTGTGTCACACGATCGTACATAAATTATTTTGTATATATTATGCTTGTATCTGCGCTCTTCCCTCGCACTAAAAAGAACCAGAATGAGCATGTCTGTGTGTTGACTATGTAACATTGTCATTTTCTCGAACATGTATTTTCCTGTTGCCTTGAGGTTTTGTATATAAAGGAGAGTGTTCTTTAATAAAGACTCAATTGACTGCATCCTGCCTTTGAGTCATAACCTTTCTCTCGGCCGTCACCTTGGTGACCCCGGAAGTCGACTCGCTCCCACCGCCTTCCACCCCCACCCGCCTCGCCCCTCCATTGTTGGTACTATGATGGACTCTACAGAAGTTGGCTCTGCGGCCGCCGCATTAAAACTTTCACCGTTCATCAGCGGAGAGGCGTTTGCTTGGTTTCAGCGCGTAGAAGTCCAGTTTCGCATCGATGGCGTGACTCGCTCAACCACCAAAGCAGATTATATTCTCGCGGCGATACCCGAAGACACTTTCCCAGAAATATTCGACGGGCTTTGTGAACGAGGAGACACCCCAATAACATATGACGCCCTCAAAACATACCTTCTGCTGCAGTACTCGCCGTCGCCAGCAGCCCGTATAGCAAAGCTTTTTCAGCTCTCTCAACTACCGTTGGGGGACCAAAGGGCTTCGCTTGCCCTCAGGGAAATGACCAGTATCGCTGGCCTTCAATCGGCCGCAGACGGCTCTCCTCGTGAGGTGAACCTACTTCGTGCCCTTTGGATACGCTGTATACCCGGACCTATACGCGCTGCCACACCCGATGTCGATAGTTTACCCATAAAGGACTTGATGACCAAAGCCGACGCCCTTATGGACAGCCACTTCAAGACCTCTATCAACGCCTCCACCCCTGACGAAGAGGATACCTATTCAACGTCAACTGGAGCTGACATGAATGCCGCAGGGCATACAAGCCTACCCCCCAACAATCGCTCGCGCTCCAACAAACGACTTCTACAGCCACTTAATGCCTCCCATCCGCCGCAGTTTTGCTACTACCACTTCAGATTCGGGGAAACCGCGAAAAAATGTGCCGAGGATTGTCAGTGGCAAAAAAACGTGTAGGTAGGCCATTGCTCGTGGCGGTGGCCTCCCGTGTTTCTAATCTTTTTTTTTTACATGATGCAGGAACGGGCGTGTGATTTTTGGTAGACACGGGTGCTCGTCGTTCTCTTTTGCCAAGGAAACTCTTCAAGACACGACGTAGTCTGTCTACATCTGCCGACGTCCGTTTGGTAGCTGCCACCGGATCTGCGATACCCACCTATGGTTACGAGAACCTCACATTATCGTTCGGAAACGGTAAATTCAATTGGAAATTTCTCATTGCTGACGTCACAATGCCAATCCTCCGTGCGGATTTCCTCTCTCATTTCCACCTTTTGGTTGATGTCACCCACCGACGATTGGTCAACGCAGACTCGTACTTGTCGACACCTCTTCAACCCGCCCCCTCTAACCTTGCTCTCCACATCAGCGCACCCACGGATGACTACGCATACCTCCTCACGTCGTACCCGGAAGTTTTCCGTCCAGAACTTCGCCAAACGCCCACGGTTCCTGCCAAGCACTGTATTTATCACCATATCAAGACGACGGAACCCCCAGTCTTCGCAAAATTCAGACGTCTGGCACCGGAACGATTGGCAGCCGCCAAACAGACGTTCGCCGAAATGGAGGAAATGGGGCTTTGCCAAAAGGCCTCCAGCCCATGGTGGTCACCCTTACACATCGTTCTGAAGAAAGACGGCTCCCTCCGTCCGGGAGGGATTACAGGCGCCTGAACCTTCAAACAGAACTAGATCACTACCCCCTCCCATATATTGCCAACATGACCTCCTACCTGCACAGAGCAAAGGTTTTCTCTACGCTCGATCTCCTGAAGGGGTATTATCAGGTGCCTATGAACCCAGAAGACATCCCCAAGACTGCCATCACCACTCCGTTTGGTACATACACCTTCAATTACTCCTGTTTTGGCCTTCATAATACTGGGGCCATGTTTCAACGTCTCATGGATGACATCTTAGGGGACCTCCCTTTCTGTGTATGTTATGTGGACGACATACTTGTGTTCTCCTCCTCAAAAGAGGAACACCTCCGTCACCTGCGCATCGTGCTCGACCGCCTGCAACAAAACGGCCTTGTAGTCCGGTACGACAAGTGTACCTTTGGCGCCAACGAAGTGTCATTCTTAGGGCACCGCATCACTCCTGAAGGAGTCCACCCCCTCCCTCAGAAGGTATCAGCCGTTCAGATCTTCCCCGTGCCCTCGATCGTCAAAGCTCTGCAGGAATTCTTGAGCATTATTAACTATTATCACCATTTTCTGCCAGCCATTGCCGCCACTCTTGCTCCCCTCTACGCCTCCCTCAATGGCAAGCCAAAGGACCTGAAGTGGAGTCCCCTTCAAGAAGCAGCCTTCTGCAATGCAAAGAAGGCCCTATCAACTGCTGCGGCTCTCACTTTTCCTATCCCACATGCCCCTCTCCTTCTCTCCACCAATGCCAGCGACGTTGCTATTGGTGCAGTACTAGAGCAGGTGGTCAACGGCTCGCCCCGCCCATTGGCCTTCTTCAGCAGAAAACTGTCCAAGGCAGAATCGGGCTATTCTACCTTCGATCGAGAATTGCTGGCGGTGCACTTGGCTGTCCGTCACTTTCGTCATTTCTTAGAACGTACGCCCTTCGTCATTCGCACAGACCACATGCCTCTGGTGCACGCCTTTACTCAACAGTCTGATGCCTGGTCCGCCCGGCAACGCCAACATCTCTCTGCCGTGGCTGAATAGAATTGCACCCTTCAATACATACCTGGGAAAATGAATCCCGTTGCCGATGCCCTGTCAAGAAACACGTTGGCTGCCGTTCAACTGGGATTGGATTACAACGCCCTGGCTGAAGCCCAATGACAAGATCCAGAATATCAAGCATGTGGGATATCTTGCATGTCCCTCCGTTGGGAAGACTTCCCCCTCGACGACTCCAACACCACCCTTCTCTGTGACGTCAGTACTGGCAGACCACGATTCCTGCTCCCATGTGCCGACAGGTGTTTGATTTCATTCACGGCCTTTCACATCCCTCGTGCCGTTCTACTGCACAGCTGCTGAAGGCAAAGTTCATTTGGCACGGCATTTCTAAGGATGCTAAGGATTGGGTCTGCGCCTGTACTTCTTGCCAAACTTCCAAAAGTACATCGACACACGGATTCAGGAGTGGGCACCTTTCCTCAACCTCAGCGTCGTTTTGCACACATTCACGTCGACGTTGTAGGCCCTCTACCCACATCACAAGGACATTGTTACCTGTTCACCGTCATCGACCGCTCCACCCGTTGGCCTGAAGCCATTCCCATGGAAACAGCAACGTCCGCCTCATGTACATCTGCCTTACTCTCTGGATGGATTGCAAGATTTGGTATCCCTGAGCATATTACTTCTGACAGAGGAACCACTTTCACCTCTCAATTGTGGACATCATCAGCGAATCTCCTGGGCATCACCCTACATCAGACAACGGCCTACAACCCCGCTGCCAATGGAATGGTTGACCGTTTTCATCGCACCCTCAAAGCAGCTTTGATGTCCCGCTGCAAGGATTCAAACTGGTTTACTCAGCTTCCCTGGGTCCTCCTGGGACTAAGGATCACTCCTAAAGACACCCTTGACATCTCGGCAGCTGAAATGGTGTATGGCGACCCGTTAGTCGTCCCTGCCGAATTTATTCCTTCTACAACCTCCTCCAATGATTTCCAGCGCATACGTCACGTCGTGGGAAAATTTACTCCATGCCGCCAGACTTACAAGCCCCCAGCGAAGCATCACACACCGACAGACTTGCACTCTACAACGCACGTCTTCCTGCGCAACGACACTACCAAGCCACCGCTAACGCCCAGTTACACATGCCCTTTCCTTGTGATCAGACGCAGTCCGAAAGCATTCCAACTAAGCATTCGTGGAAAAGAAGACTGGGTCTCCATTGATCGTCTAAAACCTGCCTATCTACTGCCAGATGACACGCCTACAGTTCGTCTCTCTAGAGCAGGGCGCCCTATTTAACATGTACAGTATGTCATTTTTAGGGGGGGAGCCATGTACCAACCATGTGTCACACGATCGTACATAAATTATTTTGTATATATTATGCTTGTATCTGCGCTCTTCCCTCGCACTAAAAGAACCATATTGAGCATGTCTGTGTGTTGCCTATGTAACATTGTCATTTTCTCGAACATGTATTTTCCTGTTGCCTTGAGGTTTTGTCTATAAAGGAGAATGTTCTTTAATAAAGACTCAGTTGACTGCATCCTGTCTTTGAGTCATAACCTTTCTCTCGGCCGTCACAAGTCTTATGTACATTCATTGAGATGTTCCCCAAATACATTTATATATTAGATTTGTACAACCACTGCCTGTAGGGTGTATTAATATAGGGAGAATTATACATTATGCTTTCTCTTCTTACCTCCAAATGATAACATTTCCTATGATAATTTAATTGAGGTGATTCAACAACTCCCTCAACCTTTTCTTTCTTCTCATTGAGAGAATGCCTTGCTGAAATCATTGAGCTTTCGCCGGATATATCATTCCCGTGCTGAAACTTGGTAACGGGCAAGAGGGCTCTCGACCTTTGGGAAATTGTTCCCGCAGTTCAAATCTAAATTCCCCTCTCTCTCTGTCATCTTTTTCTTCCTTTTAATATTACTTCAACCTTGTAATTTTAAAAATTTTCTTATATAATATATGTATATATATGTGTATATATATATATATATATATATATATATATATATATATATATATATATATATATATATATATATATATATATATATATATATATATATATATATATATATATATATATATATGTGTGTGTGTGTGTGTATTTTATTTGGTGTGGATGTTTCTACATCCATTACAGCCGCTGGTATGGATGTTTCTACATCTATTATTGCTTCCTGCTTTGATGAAGGAAGGAGGTGTCACGGTTGGGAGGTATTTGCATTCAAAGCTATATTACATAATATTGGAGGATCTAAGCTATCCCTAGATGGTTTGGGCCTTTTTGGCAGAACTATTCTCAGGTGTTAGGTCTTCGGAATCCTGGAGTATCCAATACTTAGTTTAGGACTCTCGGTTTTTTTTGGAGAAAAGCTCATCATTACATATATGGGGAGGATGATTCCATAGTTTCTTGGTCTCGGACTTAATAGGCTGGTTCAGCTTACACCTGTCCCTCTATATATGGTTTGGTGCTATCTTTCGAGTAGGATATGGAGTGGACCGTCTGGGAAGTATACTTTTATTGTGACAATTCTGGAGAATGCAAACTCCCTATCAGACGTATGATGTCGCAATATTCTCGAGCAAGTTAACCTAACCAATCAATCCATATGTCAACCACTGCTTTTTTATTTTTCATGTAACAAACTCCCATCCCCTGGATACGCTAACTCTTCCACGCCACTGTTGAAGACCTCTGCTAATTTAATGAAGGGAGATTCTGTTGATGACCTTGGAACTTGAAAACAGTACTCTACTGATATTAAAAAAATCTAGTAATTTGGGTAACACAATGGAGCTGCGAATCCTTCATGTTGCCCAAATTCCATTAGAGATAACTATGATATTATATATAGAGTATTTAAGTGCTATGTATTAATAAAGGAAATGAAGGATGAGACTCAGAGATGAAAAATGGGGCTCATGAATATCTTTTGATAGTCCTGACGCAGCGTTTAATGCTGTTTGTAATATTAGTAATAATAAAATTAATAACTTGAACATCATGGGAGCTCTTTGTGATAAAGTCCCAAAGGAATTGGATATAAATAAACCTTCTGATTGGTTTGAAAGAGACATAAATGTACCCATGCCTTCAAAGAGAAAGCCAAAACCTCCAATATGGCTTGTAGCTGAACCTAAAGGTATAATAGGGAATTATTTTAGAATATGCTAGTTGATTCAGAAAAAAAGTAGTAACTATTGCACCTGGCGATATATCTTGTTTTGGGAAAAATAGCTATCTCGTCCATGCCAAATCCTCCACGCAGTCTGCAATACTATCTAACCTGCAGACAAGCTGTGATGAAATTACATTAGAAAGGAAACGTCATTTAAATTTCAGTTATGGAAGGGGAGTAGTCTTTAATAAAGACCTGTAAGAATTTACAGAGGAGGGAATACTTTCCATGCATCCACTAAATGTCTGGAAAGTGCATAAGGTACCTGGAACTTCGATGATTATAGTTATTTTCCAGGATGCTGATGTACATTTCTATATTGTTATTGAAAATGAAACGATTCAAGTTTCGTCCTTCCAAGCAAAAGCCCCTTCAATGCTTTAATTGTTTTAAATTTGGACACCCATCTAAAGTTTGCAAAAAAAAAAATGTGTGGCGTTTGCCCCAAATCTTATCTTGGGGACTGTACACTTGAGGGCTAGTGTTTAAACGGCAACTTGAATAAAAAAAATCAACTGATAGGAAGTGCGAACTGTATAACTAGGAGGAAGCTGCCCTAAACAAATCAAGTTCAGAACACATAAGTATGGGACATACAAATGGACTATTGAGTCAACTAGCAATGCAAAGGCCTTAAAATCAAAAGGAAAACTACCACGGCAGACATAAAAAAAAAGAAATACATCTTATAATAAAGTTCTGATTGACAATGTAAACATATTGCCCTCTGAGGCTCTGCCACCATATATTAAAACTGGGGCATTGCCCCTTTCTGTACAGCCTTTGTCCCCCACTAGCGATAATAGTATAAGCTCTTTCAGGCCATATCCTTGACGGATTTTATGGGGATTCCACCAGAGACCAAGTTACCAGGTGCACCTGTAGTGGGGAAGGTGGAAAACCTGGTAGTTCACCACCTATTTATTGGGAAAGAGAGGCCTCCATATCTTTCGTCCCCTTCCATAAGAAATATCAAAGTTATGACATCAAATAAATCTGATGTTTTATCTGTTGATGTGTCTAATCAACTGGAAGACAATTTATATAAATACAAAATTTAAGTTGAGGTCCATCATCCCCAAAGAAAATCTTAAATGCAAAATCCAATCTATCAAGTGCTAATGGGAAGACTTTATCGAAGGGGTCTACCAAAATATAAACCATAGTTTTTCCCTCTATTTTGCATTGTATTTGTCAGGGTTTAAGTGCTAAATATGAACAACTTAAGCTCCTTATTCATGAGCATTCCCCCTTAATTATATGTCTACAGGAGGGCTAACTTGATTGTGACACTCCATGCCCTCGCGAATATATTAGTTATAGGATACCATATGATCAGCGCGTAACGAGCCATGGCGGAAGTCTCATAAACGATGGATATGTTCGTAAAATATCTTTGTTTATTCCTACACCTGTGCATGCAGTGGTTGTACAGATTGATATAGGGAGGAAATATACATTTTTTTCTCTCTACTTGCCTCCAAATGATAACATTTTGTATGATAACTTAGCAGAAGTGATTCAACAACTAAATCAACCTTTTCTTTTACTTGAAGATATGAATGGTAGACATCCTTTATTGGGTAATATTTCAGCAAACACAAGGGGAAATATCATATCATTAAGTGTGGAAAATGAAGACGTGGAACTCTTTAATACAGTAGAGTATACACACTTTCATGTCCAGACAGTTACCTTGTCAGGTATTGACCTATCAATCGTAAGCTCTGGTTTCCTTCACGATTTCGATTGGAGGACATTAGATGATTAGCATACTAGTGATTATGCACCACTCATTATAAACACCAACAATGGTCCACCACCTTTACAGAGATCGCACGATGGAATCTTAACGTAAGCTCTGGTTGCCTTCTCGATTTTGATTGGAGGACATTAGATGATTGGCCTAGTAGTGATCATGCACCAATAGTTATAAACACCAACAATGACCCACCTTTACAGAGACTTGCCAAGGAGGAAAGAGATAAATTTCGTGAGCTATGCGAAGTTGAAGGAGATGCAGAATATTTTGAAAATGTTGATGATGCCATACACTTACTGAATGAAACTCATACAGCAGGAGTCAATTCAGTTCCCAAAACAACAGGGTTATTCAAACAACGACCAGTCCCCTGGTGGTCTTCAGAACTAACTGTTCTGCACAGAGCCACAACAGGATCTCATAGCACAATTGCACAAAGGCTGTACTGAGGAGAATTTAATAATATACAAGAAATGTAGAGCTCAGTTTCGTTTTGCCATGGAGGAAGCTAGGCGCCAATTATTGGTATCTTTTGTTTCCTCCATTATCAGTAGAACACCACCATCTTCTGTTTGGAGGCAAGTAAAAATGATACAAGCAAATTCACCCTAAGCCCACCACCAGTGTTGACAGTGAATGGTCATTACGTGACTGGAGCAACTGAGGTTAGCAATGCCTGGCTGATCGTTTCTCAAATGTATCATGCAAGTGTGTAGGAAGAAAGTTTTAAATTTCACAACAGGAACGGAGGAGTCATACAATTCTCCTTTTACTGAAAGAGAATTTGATTCTGCACTTTCTACTTGTAATTATACAGCCCCTGGACCCGATGGAATTCCATATGTCATGATTCGACATTTACCTGTTAATACAAAGTTATCTATTTTGAGCATTAATAATAGATTATGGCATGATCGTAGTTATCCATGTGTTTAAGAGCTAGCCATCCTTTTAGCCTTTTTAAAACCGGGTAAGGATAGGTTTTTAGCAGCAAACTATCGACCATTTGCATTGACATCTTGCTTGTGTAAGATCATGGAGAAAATGGTCAATGCAAAACTGATGTGGTACCTGGAAAAGAAAAGTATTTTATCACATATCCAGTGTGGATTTAGAAAAATGCTCTCAACTACTGATGTGTTGATACTACTTGAGTCTTCTAGTTGTGAAGCCTTTGCTTGCAAACACCACCATATAACAGTGTTTTTTCACCTTGAAAAGGCATATGATACTGCATGGAGATATGGTGTACTTAATACCATTCATGAATTCGGATTAAAAGGAAAGCTACCACTGTTTATTTAATCATTTCCTTCACAAAGAGTTTTTCAAGTGAGAGTGGGGGAAACTATCAGATATGAAATATTAGGAAGGAGTTCCCCAGGGTAGTGTGCTAAGTGCAACCCTATTTGCACTAGCAATTAATGGGATATCATCAGTCATTTCGCTAGACATTCTCTCAACACTATTTGAGGATTATATCTCTATATCATTTGCTGAAGCTAAAATTGCAATGGTTGAGAGAAAACAAAAACTCTCAAAAGACAAAATTATCCAGTGGGCTGATATAAATGGGTTTAAATTTTTGACAGGTAGAACTGTTGTTGTCCATTTCTGTTGCATTCAGAGAGTACATCCACACCCGGATATATATATATATGTATATATATATATATATATATATATATATATATATATATATATATATATATATATATATATATATATATATATATGTGTGTGTGTGTGTGTGTGTGTGTGTGTGTGTGTTTAACCATTTTTACTACAATATCTAGGTTTAAACAAATAGAAACAAAATTAGCAGAACAGAAGTTGCTTAAACCTGCATAGAATGTCAATTAAAGTCTCAATGCTTCATCCTCAAATGTTCAAGGGTTTATATCCCGAGTGAAAAAATGAGGAGACCAGAAACTACAGTGGCATTGCAAATTCGTGGAAGCGAGGCCTCTGTCAAATCCTTGAAATCCCGGAAAATGGCACATGCGATAGAATCCAAACTCCCAGTGCCGATATTTGTCAAGGTAAAACTTGAAATCGTATTTCAGTGGGAGCTTTTTTCTGATGGTAAAGTCCACATATGAATATAGGGTAGCACGACGCAAGGGCTGTTGCATACCAGCTCAGATGTTGATATATTCAATACTGAGGCCGATTCACTCACCTATTTCAGTCCCCCTGATGCTCCAGAGAGCCAAAAGGCTGAACCGTTTTCATTTGCAAAACTACATAGCAAATTAATTTCCCAGTTCTGGCCACGGTGTAAATACTCCAGGGAAATGTCCGTTGATATCTGTCAGGTGTCAGTTTTCCATAATCTAGATTCCTTTATTAGAGAATGCTTCCTAATAGACAAAGGACAATCTTGTTGTCCATGGATTATCGCCTTTTTCCTACAGAAATAATAAAATTCAAATAAAATTTCAATTAGCAACGTTATTAATGTGAGTATTCTATCTTATCGTATATACAGGAAACTGATTTGGCTTATTATAGCTTTTATTCTTGTTTTTTTTCTTTTCTTTTTACATTTTCTTTATCTGTAGTAAAAATTTTTACAGTTCGTAAGAAATAGAAAATTTTCCTGTAATTTGCATTGCTGATTAGGTTTCCTCAGTAATTGAAAAATATTATATAGAAGGTATGTAGAAGAATAATGTTTTAAATTCATATTAATTCATATGAACCAAGTCTCTTAAAAATTAGGTTTTTGATGTGTAATTTATATCAATAAAGATATCCATGAAAACCTTACTCCATCTAGGTCGCAGAGAGTATCACGAAGAAAGATTCCGAAGTATAGAGTATATTAAATTTTTTGTTTGTAGAAAAAACTTTACTTCTCAACACTCAACAAGGTCTTGATTTGATGGCGATAATAATGACAATACGTTTGATATATATAGGACGAGAGCTGTGTGTCTAATAAATCATTATCATGTTCTGTGTTGAGAATTGAAGTTTTATGCCACACACCGAAAAGACAATATCCTAGAGTTTTCCTTCGTGATATCCCTCTCTGACCTAGATGAAGTAGGGTTTTCATGAATGTCTTTATTGATATAAATTATCATTCAAAAACCTAATTTTACAGAAAGTTAGCTTAAATGTTATTTAGTAATAAATTTTGAATTTAAATTGATATGAAATAAAAACATTATTCTTCTCCATAAATTGTGGAGGAATTTATGAATAGATCAAGTATTTCTGCATAAAATTTTCTAATTACTGATGAAACACTATTTGATAAAATTCCTCTATCAGTTGATCATTCGATTTGATTTTAGAAGATATATCAATTTCAGATATAGAATCGGTTAGTTTGTTTTCTTCTGAAATTAGCCATAATTTTCATATTGATTTCAATAAAAAAAATTATTGATATCTTATTAGCTTTAAAATTATAATGTTATAGTTATATCATTTGCTGGCTTCTTAGTATCCTTAATTTAGAGCTTTTATCCCAAAAGTTATAATTATATATTCAGACAAATCCATGGGCTAAACTGGAATGTTACAAGAATTTACGAATAAAAAGGTTGCTAAAATTAAACTTTTTGATTTAGAATTAGATTACCCTCAATAAACGTAAAATCTAGAAGGAAAAATGCAACGCTGAAAAATGCTAAAATATCTTTTTTAATTCATATTTGTTAATAGTAAAAAGAACATTAGAGATGAAGAGTAATGTCGAAGGTGCATTGTATTTGCTAATGTTAGACCAATTAAAAGAATTATTGCGAGAGTTCAAAGTCTAGAAGGAAATCAGAAGTGACATTTTTGGTCCTCCTTAGTTCAGTTGATGGTCAGAGACGAACATGTTTCGGACAAGTTTCCAAGTTTCCGGCAATTAAGGAAGTTGGTGCCATAGAGAATAGCGAAAATATTTTCAAAGATTCGCGACAATTTGTCCACTGACT
>NC_090729.1:19726103-19736103 GCF_036898095.1 Palaemon carinicauda | reverse complement strand
AACAATATCCGTAAACACGACATCTCCAGGAATCTAACCCTTCTTTTAACCGGGATATATATATATATATATATATATATATATATATATATATATATATATATATATATATATATATATATATATATATATATATATATGAGTATATGTATATTTGTGTGGAGAGAGAGAGAGAGAGAGAGAGAGAGAGAGAGAGAGAGAGAGAGAGAGAGAGAGAGAGAGAGAGAGAGAGAGAGAGAAGGCTTTACTGGTATAATTAGTTAACGTTACTCCCAGTAGTGGCTATAGAGAAAAAGTAATGTAATATTTCATGCGGAAAAAAATAGAAATTCTTCTAAGGAATTACATAAGCAGGACCGGGAATGTGAAACATTACTCAAAAATAACTTCCTGCAAATGTCAAGATTATGCAAATGGACAACAATCAGTCTTGTGAGATATTACTCAAATTAACTTCCTGGAAAAGTTCATATCATTTAAATGGATTACAATCAGCTTTTATCATAAATCATGGAGGAGAGGGATGTATTCTTGCAACAATATTTTATTCAAGAAAACTTTAATTTAAATCCAAAATGAGAGCTGAAGAATAAATTTAAAGGAAATGTGGAAGAAACAAGTGGATTAAGTAAATACATTGATGAAACAGTCCTCGTCCCTTTATCTACTTCTGATAGTCAATATGGTGTGTGCCTATGCCCTGCAAACTGGATATACAGAGGAGGAGAAGGATACATTCTGGGAGGAGATGGACCAGGAGCTTGGAATAATTCCTGCAAGGGATAGGGTAATTATAGGAGGAGATCTGAACGGCCACTTGGGAATTAGTAAGAAAGGGATAGAGAGAGTGCATGGTGGTTGGGGTGTGTGTGAGAGAAATGATAAGGGAGAAAGAGTGATTGATATTGCAGTGACTTTTGACAAGGTAGACCAAAATATATTAGAGAAAAAAAAATGAGAAAGCATAATGTTGTGGGAAAGATAGGAAAATGGGTAAAAAAATTCCTGCAAACCAGAAAACAGATAGTGGTTGCAAATGACGAGAAATCGGATGAAGCTCAGGTAATATCTGGAGTGCCACAAGGTACGGTTTTAGCTGCACTGCTGTTTGTTATTATGATCTCAGACATAGACTGTGATGTTGGAAACTCTGTAGTGAGAAGTTTCGCCGATGACACAAGAATAAGCAGAGAAATTACTTGTGATGAAGATAGGAACTCACTACAAAGAGATCTAAACAAAATATATGAATGGGCGGAGATAAATAGGATGGTATTTAACTCCGATAAATTCGAATCAATGAATTATGGAAACAGAGAAGGAATGGTATATGCATACAAGGGACCTAATAACGAGACAATCACAAACAAGGAAGCAATTAAAGACCTTGGTGTAATGTTGAATAGGAATATGTTATGCAACGACCAAATAGCAACACTGTTGGCTAAATGTAAAGCAAAAATGGGAATGTTATTCAGACACTTTAAAACAAGAAAAGCTGAACACGTGATTATGCTTTACAAAACTTATGTACGTAGTACACTCGAGTACTGCAATGTGATATGGTACCCACACTACCAAAGGGATATTGCACAACTAGAGAGTAAACAAAGGTCCTATACTGCTAAGGACTGTTAAGGACTTTGACTACTGGGAAAGACTGCAAATTTTAAAACTATACAGTCTAGAAAGGAAAAGAGAACGCTACATGATAATACAAGCATGGAAGCAAATAGAAGAAATTACTGAAAACATCATGGAGCTATAATATCAGAAAGAACAAGCCGAGGTAGATTAATAGTGCCAAAAAATATACCAGGAAAACTAAGGAAGGCGCACAGGACATTAATCCACTACGCACTAGCATCGATAATGCAGCGACTATTTAATGTGCTGCCAGCTCATCTAAGAAACATATCAGGAGTGATCGTAGATGTGTTTAAGAATAAGCTCGATAAATACTTAATATGCATCCCAGACCATCCAAGACTGGAAGATGCAAAATACACCGGAAGATGCATTAGCAACTCTCTGGTGGATATACGAGGTGCCTCACACTGAGGGACCTGGGGGACCCCCCCCCAAAAAAAAAAAAAAAAAATAAGGAAACACCTTTGAGAAAAAAAGATTAACAGACTGATTACTTACAGTAGCGGTGGCAGGGATAGCCAGATACATTTGCTGCTGTATAAGAAAGACCATCTGAGAGACGTTAGAAATTGCAAGGTGATAAATGGGGAGGGTGTAGCAGCGCAACATAGGTTAGTGGTAATTGAATCCAGACTAAAGAATTGTAGGGTAAGTAAAAAGACGAGAATGGACCCAAAGATTAAGTGGTGGAAATTAAAAGCTGAAGAACCGAGAGTCTTGTTTAAGGAAAGACTGCTAGAAGCAGTAAGGTTATATGAGGATGTGCAGGAATGGTGGACCGAGAATAGTAAAGTCATTCTAAGGATTGGTGAGGAAGTACTTGAAAAGTTATCAGGAAGAAGACTCCCAAATAATAAAGATTCGTGGTGGTGGAATGATAAGGTGCAATAACGGATAAAACCAAAAAAGAAGCCTAGAAGAAGGCAGATCTATCAGGACAAGAGCAGGGTAAAGAAAACTATAAACAGGCAAAGAAAGAAGCAAGAAGAGCAGTAGCAAAGGCAAAGGCAGAGGCATTAAATGAAGTCTATGAAGAGATGGAAACAACAGAAGGAGAGAATAAAATATTTCGAATTGCTAAGGCCTGAGATGCTGCATCTAAAGACCTCATACAGATAAGGCAAATAAAAGATAAAAATAGTATAGTTCTAGCAGAAGAGAATGAAATCAAAAGAAGGTGGGAAACTTATGTTGAAGGACTATTGTATTAGGAGAACCCAAGAACAGTATTTGAAGATGGACTCCCAAACGAGTCAGTTACAATAGGAGTGACTAAAAGAGAGGTAGAACAAACAGTAGAAGTATGGAGGAGTCTTGGAGAGGAAGGCATAGATATCTTGTGGGACCTGGCGCAGAAAATCTTCAATCAGGAAAATATGCCAGAGGAATGGAAAAGAAGCCTAATCATTCCCATCTATAAGTGGAAGGGAGTCATCCAGGAATGTGGTAACTACAGAGGCAGTAAGTTGATAAACCTTACAATAAAAAGATGGGAGACAATCATTGAGAAGAGACTCAGAGATTAAACAGCAATTGGTGAAGAACAATTTGGATTCATGCCCGGAAGAGGGACTCTAGAAGCAATATTTGCTTTGAGGCAGATGATAGAAAAACGTCGGGAGAAACAGAAAGGATTAAACATGGTATTTATTGACATTGAGAAGGCATACGATCGAGTACCCAGTCAGGAGCTGTGCAGATGTATGAGAGAAAAAGGAGTCCCTGAGAAATACGTAAGAATCACCCAAGATATGTATGAGAGGGCATAAGCAAATGTTGAGAGCAGTATATGCCTAACAGAAAGTTTCCCATTAAATGTAGGACTACATCAGTGGTCTGCATTGAGCCCTTACCTATTCGATCTGGTCATGGATGTAGTAACACAAGGTATTAAAGATCAGTCTCCTTGGTGTATGTTTTTTGCTGATGATGTTATACTGTGTAGCACTATGCAAGAGGTAGCAGAAGAGAAACATGAGTGGAAAAGAGAAATGGAAAATAGAGGATTGAAGATCAGCAGGTTAAAGACAGAGTATTTGAGATCGAAGAATGGGTAGAAGGGGGAAGTTAGTTTACAAGGAGAGAGATTGAAAATAGTTGAAAATTTCAGGTATTTAGGATTAATAGTTGCAGAGGATGGTGTTCTGGGGGCAGAAATAAACCACAAAATACAAGCAGGATGGAAGAATTGGGAAAGAATTGTCTAGAGTACTATGTGACAGGAAAATATATGCTGAACACATCAACATTATGATCTGTTTACGGAATTTTCACTCATAATGGATAGAAATCATAAATAGTAATCTTGTTTACGCTTCACATCACTACCGGTTTTTTCTTACGAATTTATAGCTCTTTGGACATTCGTTAGGAATGACTAACACAATCTTAGTGCTATAGTGCTAGAATAATGATGGCAATGTACTTTGAAAACTCCTTAGCACATTGAGGAAGTCTTGTGGAAACAGCTATTTCATATTTGCATAATTATTGATATTTCAAAAACCATTTTTGGACATCCAATGATAACGACAGGTAAAAATTAGTAAGAAGTTCACAATCATCACGTTGAAAGATCTTTCTAATAATTGAATATCTCTTCAACTATCAGCGCAACAGACATCTCAATGAACTGTTGTTTCTAGCTAAGTCTTATTTCAGAGGAAGCAAATTTTTGTCACTCTTTAGTATCGTCTACCCAATATTTTTAGATTCTGAATGGCCCAATTAACCTTAATACTATTGCCAAGAAATTACTTATTTTCTACAAATATCTATTCTGAATCATCATTATCATCTCTTCCTACGCCTATTGACGCAAAGCGCTTCGGTTTGATTTCCCATGTCGTCTCTATCTTGAGCTTTTATTTTAATACTTCTTCCTTCATCATCATCTACTTCGCGCTGCACTGTCCTGAGCCATGTAGGTCTGGCTCTTCTAAGTCTTCTAGTTCCTTGAGGAGCCCAGCTGAATGTTTAGTGAAGTAATCTCTCTTGGGTAGTGAGAAGAGCATGCCCAAACCATCTACATCTACCCCTCATCATCATCTCATCCACGTGTGGATCTCGAGTTATTTCTCTTATAGTTTCATTTCTAATCCTGTCCTGCCATTGAATTCCCAGTATCCTTCTGGGGCTTTGTTCTCAAATCTTCTAAATCTATTGGAAATTGTTTCATTGTCATATCATGACTCATGTCCATAAGCTAACAATGATCTCACTAAACTGATATATGGTATAGTTTTTATATGTAATTTCAGGCGATTTGATTCCCAAATTTTACTTAACCTTGCCATTGTCTGATTCACTTTTTTTCAATATTTCGCTAAATTCTAATTCTAAAGACCCTGTATTAGAGATCATAGTTCTACCTCATTAAGGCTTTCTCCTTCCAATGATAGTTCATCTTCCATTGGCTGCTCCATTCTCATCATCTGTCTTTCTTCTATTTATCTTCAGACCAACCTCGTGTGATATTTCATGCATTCTGGTAAGCAAGCAATGAAAATTCTGTGGCGTTCTGTTAACAAAGACAGTCATCAGCATACTATAGGTCTGCTAAATTCCTATCACAAATCAAGTCCAATCCTTCTCCAGCATCTCCAACTGTTCTATGCATTACAAAATCCTTGAGGACGATGAACAACATAGGTGAAAACAAATTCCCTTGGAAAACTCCGCTGTTCACTGGAAACTCATTTGATAAGACTTCATTAGCATTATCTTAGCACTTGCTTTGCTCATGAACAAACTTATTCAAATTTACATATCCAAGAGTAATTACATAATAATGCAGGATTCTCCATGAAAATGGCCGGTGCAGACTATGAAAAGCCACGAATGTTATCGGAAGTGGATTTCTATTCTTTACGCATTGCTGTACATGTTCAAAAATGAAAATTTGGTTAGTGCAACTTCTACCTTTTCTAAATCTTGCTTGTTCACCTCTCAGCTTTTCATCAATCCTTGTATTCAGTCTCTTTAGAATAAGTATACTATAGATTTTCATAACAACTGCCGTAAGTTTTATACCTTTGTAGTTATTGCAATCTATCTGCTCTATTATTTTTTTTTCTTTTTTTTTCTGCCATTTTCACCAACATGCTTAACTCCCCTTCATCAGGTTTTGTCTCTTCATGCCACATTCTACAAGAAAATCTTGTGAGTACTATGAGAGTCACTTCATTTTCGACCAGTATCATCTCTGCAGTTATTCCATCGTGACCACAGGCTTTCCATCTCTTTAGTGTTTTGAGGATAGCTTCTACTTCGAGCACACTGAATACATTTAATGGCACCTCAAGGTCTTCATCAGCTTCAGGTCTATCAATCAAATTATTCCCTTCATATTCATCCATGACCTCACTAGTGTTCCATCCAATGTTGTCTATCTTCATATTCTGTTTTTATAACAAATCCATCTCTCTTTTTGAGGGGTATATGTTTCTTCTTCTTCCTCCTCATAGATATTTCATTAATAATTTGATGACCAATTATTACACCATAGCCACTTCCCAACTTAATAGCTTTGTCAACCTCATCTGCTTTACTATCTAAATATTCTCTCCAGCCATTCCTCGCTTGTCTTTTGAGCTCACTATCAACACTGCAATACTTAGCATGTAATTTTCATTACTTCTTCGAAAACTTACAAGAGTCAATTTCTGTTGTAAACCCTAGTATCATTTGATATCCATGGCTTTCTCATTGTAACTACATGTCCCAAGACTGCACTACCAACTGACTGATATAATATGTTCTTAATATTACATCATTCTTCATTACAAGTCTGCTCTTCGTCTCGTAAAATCTCAAAGACTTCTAATTCATTCCAAGATTCAATTGTAAATATTTATCTGTGCTCTTTTTCTAAAAGTTTAACCATGACCCTCAACACCCATCAAATTCTCTATCCCTAAATACTAGTAATATTTTGAGGTATGTTGTTTACGTAAAGGCTATCCAAAATAAACATAAAAAAAGTATAAGATAGAAACGGTTGTTTAGATATTCAGTTGTTAGTAACCGTCTTTTCCTCTCGCTTTCGTTATATTAGTGGTTAACGGATCCTATGGTCTTAACTGGTTACAAAGCATCGCCGTTCTCGATTACGAGGATGAACAAGAGAACAATTTGTAGTTCAAGACGAGTAAGATGCATTTCCTTGAAAGCCATCGTTCTCAAACAAATGATGAGAAAATTTATATGTATCAAGTTCTCTTCATAAACCAAGTATCGAATTCTCTCTCCTTAAAGAAGGAAAGATGTCTTTAGAACGTAAGTCTGAGTCAGTGGACAAATTGTCGCGAATCTTTGAAAATATTTTCGCTATTCTCTATGGCACCAACTTCCTTAATTGCCGGAAACTTGGAAACTTGTCCGAAACATGTTCGTCTCTGACCATCAACTGAACTAAGGAGGACCAAAAATGTCACTTCTGATTTACTTCGAGACGTTGAACTCTCGCAGTAATTCTTTTAATTGGTCTAACATTAGCAGATACACTGCACCTTCGACATTACTCTTCATCTCTATTTTTTTTTTTACTATTAACAATTATGAAGTAAAAAAGTTATTTTAGCATTTTCAGCGGTTTTTTTTTTCCTTCTAGATTTTACGTTTACTGGTGGTAATCTAATTCTAAATCAAAAAGTTTAATTTTAGGAACCTTTTTATTCGTAAATTCTTGTAACATTCCAGTTTAGCCCATGGTTTGTCTGAATATATAGTTATAACTTTTGGGATACAAGCTCTAAATTAAGGATACAAAGAAGCCAGCAAATGATATAACTATAACATTATAATTTTAAAGCTAATAAGATTTCAATAATTTTTGTTATTAAAATCAATAAGAAAATTATGGCTAATTTCAGAAGAAAACCAACTAACCGATTATATATCTGAAATTGATATATCTTCTAAAATCAAATCGAATGATCAACTGATAGAGGAATTTTATCGAATAGTGTTTCATCAGTAACTGGAAAATTTTATGCAGAAATACTTGATTTATTCATAAATTCCTCCACAATTTATAGAGAAAAATAATGTTTTTAATTCATATCAGTTTAAATTCAAAATTTATTACTAAATAACATTTAAACTAACTTTCTGTAAAATTAGGTCTTTGATGGATAATCTATATCAATAAAGACCTTCATGAAAACCTTACTTCATCTAGGTCAGAGAGGGCTATCACGAAAGAAAACTCTAGGATATTGTCTTTTCGGTTTGTGGCATAAAACTTCACTTCTCAACACTGAACATGATCTTGATTTATTAGTCATAAAAATCTTGTCCTATATATATATATATATATATATATATATATATATATATATATATATATATATATATATATATATATATATATATATAAAACGTATGGTCATTATTATCGCCATCAAATCAAGACTTTGTTGAGTGTTGAGAAGTGAAGTTTTTTCTACAAACAAAAAATTTAATATACTCTATACTTCGGAATCTTTCTTCGTGATACTCTCTGCGACCTAGATGGAGTAAGGTTTTCTTGGACGTCTTTATTGATATAAATTACACATCAAAAACCTAATTTTACAGAGAGTTAGTTCATATGAATTGATATGAATTAAATACATTATTCCTCTACATACATTCTTCATAACATTTTCCAATTACTGAGGAAACCTATTCAGCAATGGAAATTGCAGGAGAATTTTCTATTTCTTACGAACTATAAAAAAATTTTCTACAGAAAAAGAGAATGTAAAAAGAAAAGAAAAAAACAAGAATCAAAGTTATAATAAGCCAAATCAGTTTCCTGTATATAAGATAAGATAGAATACTCACATTAATAACGTTGCTAATTGAAATTTTATTTGAATTTTATTATTTCTGTAGGAAAAAAATGATAATCCATGGACACCAAAAGTTTCTTTTGTCTATTAGGAAGCATTCTCTAATAGAGGAATCTAGATTATGGAAAATTGACACCTGATAGATATTAACGGACATTTCCCTGGAGTATTTACACCGTGGCCAGAACTGGGAAATTAATTTGCTATATAGTTTTGCAAATGGAAACGGTTCAGCCTTTTGGCTCTCTGGAGCATCAGGGGGACTGAAATAGGTGAGTGATTTAGCCTCAGTATTGAATATATCAACGTCTGAGCTGGTCTCCAACAGCCATTGCGTCTTGCCACCCTTTATGCATATGTGGACTTTACCATCAGAAAAAAGCTCCCCCTGGAATACGATTTCAAGTTTTACCTTAACGTTTCATTAATCTATACACATTTCCTGGACAAATATTAGCACTGGGAGTTTGGATTTTATTGCATGTGCCATTTTCCGGGATTTCAAGGATTTGACAGAGAGGCCTCGCTTCTACGAATTTGCAATGCCGTGTAGTTTATGGTCTCCTCATTTTTTCACTCGGCATATAAACCCTTGAACATTTGAGGATGAAGCATTGAGACTTTAATGGACATTCTATGTAGGTTTAAGCAACTTCTGTTTTGCTAATTTGGTTTCTATTTGTTTAAACCTAGATATTTTAGAAAAAATGGTCAAACATATTCCTTAATTCTGAGGAAATTTGACATGTTTCTTGTCTACATCGCTTACTTAATAGAGCGCCTTCATTTTCTCCTACAACGTTAGGGTACTTTTTCTTTTTTTGTAGATCTAATAACTCTGATGTCTCAAAATATAATTATTTAACTTTGTAAACCAATATGCTCTTTTTTCCACAAGAAAATTTGTGTTTACCAGAACTGATTGGGATTCTGGGATATCTAAACTAAATTCTTTCGACTTAGTTCAATCAAAATTAACATTTGTAGTAAATTCAAATATTTGTTTCTTCGAAATATATACATTTTTTTTATTTACATTGATTTACTTTCTACGTATCACTATCGTTTTGGCTCATTAAAAGAAAGGAGGGTTTTAGTCTCCAAATCTTAATTAAATTCCTTCATTGTCCGTAGATCTTTATTGTTCCTTTTTAAATGATTGTATAATTTAACTCATCTTTATTGTTTCAGCCATTTGAACCTCATATATTATTTCTGTTCTTTAAATATAATAGACAAATCATGAGAAATGCGTCGATTTTTCCGAATGATTTAGTATCTAACATGATCTGTCCGTACTTTAAATTTATGATGAATGGATGTATTCCATTAAAAATATTTACTTGAATATTTATTTTGAGATTCACAAGATATTTCTTTTTAATTTTGTCTATCTCTCTCGGAAAAAGAAAATTCTTTGTCAAAATAAAATTGTATATTGATGTTTCCTGTATATCTCGTCCTTTCTGGAAAATTCCCGTCTCCATTTTTCTGATTTTTTCATGGGATATTGG
>NC_090729.1:19718603-19723603 GCF_036898095.1 Palaemon carinicauda | reverse complement strand
AAAGAACCTCTTAGATTTTGCCAGAAATCTCAATTTTGAGCTTTTAAATCAATACTTTTACTTTCCGTATATCTTACTTCACGCTTCATTGTCCTCAACCATGTAGGCCTGAGTCTTCCAACTCTTCTAGTGTTTTGTTTTATATTTACTAGCCCTTAGCTATATACTCATATTAATCTCATCTGCCAATTAACATAATGATTCCTTTATATTTTTTTTACATATAGCCTTATAACTATTTTTTATAATCGGCTTAATAAGAATACTTTTTGAAATTCATTTCTATTCATACTATTCTATCTATTCAATATTTTCTACATTTCCTATTTTCGAACTCTCTTACTCCTCTTCGCTTTCTTTTGTTTAATTTCCATTTCCGTTTCTTGTTCGGAGTCGGTTTCATCTATCAAAGTCATCTCCTAAAAAGAGACCAGTTTTGCAAAAAAAAAAAAAAAAAAAAAAAAAAAAAGAAAAAAAAAAAAAAAAAACCTTGTTATTGACAAGTTAGGAATATACTTTGCCTGTAATTCTCGCAATTAAGATTTATGCTTCATCGCTGAATTGTTTTGAACGATATTTGAATAGCTCTAACGGGAAATGTTATTTTTCAGAAATAAAACCATCATGTACCACATGTCACTATTTTTCTAATAATTCTCTATTTAACCTTATGGTTAATACCCCTTTTTATTTTGTTGCCTGTAATCCTTTTTAACTAACTTGTTTTCACCGCGAACAACAGAAGCAAGAATACCTAAAAACTTTGTTACTGTATTGACTCCTACTATTAACTGTGCCACTAGGGTCTAGCAAACGGAGTCCTTCCTTTCTTTCTATAGTTTAATTTGATTTTTGTAGTGCCTACTGCCTACTGTGTAGGATAGAATAGTCGCTTGCAACATGAAGGGACCTTCATCACCTACGTTATCCTTCCTATCTAGTATTTCTGTCTTTCGGATTTACCTTATAACAGGCTTTAATCACATTTTTTATTTTGCTTACTTCTAAAGTATTTGTAGTATTTTATTTTTCCCTTTTGTCTGTGCTGGAGGAATATTCTGAGAAGTGGTTTCTGTTCCGTTTTCTTGGAGTTTTTAATCTTTATGCCACACATTTCAGCCCCTTTTAGAGCTCCCTATTTTTATGTAAACTTCCCCTACATCCAAATGTGTCTTCATTATTCTCTCAATATTGACCATTTCCCCAAACTGTATTTACCCTAAAGAGCTATCTATTATTTTGGTTATATTCAGGGAAATTTATGCTGGTAGGAAATGGGGCTATATATTACTTAGATTATTCTAATATCCCAGTGTTTTGGTTATCTTCTCTTTCTGTTCGTTAAGATAGATATCTAGGATGCTACTCGCTACGTTAGTTAAAAACTCATTTACAACTACATAAAATGAATTGTCATTGGCAATCGTTTCTATCTTGAATAACCTATTGGTCATTTTGTCAGACCACTATAACAGCCTACATTTTTCTTCAAAACTCACGGACAGTGTAATATTTTCAAATGCCCTATCCAATGTGGTGTGTCCTTCGCCAACCTCATTGTTTACCAAAAACTTGTCCTGCTTTTTGCTACTTCCTCAGTTATTCTAATAATGGAGTTCTTACTTTTTGTATCAGCTAACGACTTATCTACATATGATTTTCTTATCTTTGTTGAACTTTATTATTTCTACTTTCATTTCCACAAAAACTTGTTTAGGTTAGTTTCCCTGATGAGTTCATATTAGCGAAGTTAGTTACTATGGTAATTTTTAATCTTAACTTGTATTGAGCTTAAATGTCAACAACATTCTTTAAAAGAAAAAAAAATCATATGTCGATTACATGAGACAAAGAGATACATAGTCTAATATGAGAGACACGGTAAGAATATAATGAGAGAGAGAGAGAGAGAGAGAGAGAGAGAGAGAGAGAGAGAGAGAGAGAGAGAGAGAATAAATTTGCTTTCGAAAGGAATGTTGATGTTTATCGGGCCTGCGCCAGCGTCACCGTTTATGACTTGTTTCGTCTCGCGCCAAATTGCTTCGTTTACAAAACATACCATAGGAACTTCCTGTCTCTCTATTTAACTCTATTACATGTCTCTCTGTCTTATTGTACTTGTTCACAAAATCAATATTATTCCTCTCTCTTTCTCTCTCTCTCTCTCTCTCTCTCTCTCTCTCTCTCTCTCTCTCTCTCTCTCTCTCTCTCTCTCTAAATAATGAAATAACCGTATTCCGGACACACACACACACACACACACACACACACATATATATATATATATATATATATATATATATATATATATATATATATATATATATATATATATATATATATATATGATAAGTTTTGCACAGGTAGACGTTTTTTTCATATTCAAATAATTTCAATTCTAAGTACAAAACACCTGAATTCGACAGGTATAAGTACAGAAGAATTGTCATTGACTTTTATTATTCTTCGTGGCCAAGTGGTTTAGTCACTGTCTATACAAGCTTGCCGACCAGGGTTCGATTCCCGGCAGGACCAAAGCTCTTGTCTTTGTGTGATTTCGCCTGGGGCTCTGATCCCGAGGTCGTTAAGAGAATCCAGACATTAATGTATCAAAAAAATATATGGCTTATTTGAATATGAAAAAAACGTCTAAATGTGCAAAATTTTTCATTAATTGAATGCCAAGTAACAAACTACCAATTAGCTTCGATGGTGAAGATGGGTTGATTTTAATTCTAAGTACAAAACACCTGAATTCGACAGGTATAAGTACAGAAGAATTGTCATTGACTTTTATCTTTCTTCGTGGCCAAGTGGTTTAGTCACTGTCTATACAAGCTTGCCGACCAGGGTTCGATTCCTGGCAGGACCCAAGCTCTTGTCTTTGTGTGATTTCGCCTGGGCTCTGATCCCGAGGTCGTTAAGAGAATCCAGACATTAATGTATCAAAAATATATATGGCTTATTTGAAAATGAAAAACACGTCTAAATGTGCAGAATTTATCATTAATTGAATGCCAAGTAACAAACTACCAATTAGCTACGATGGTGAAGATGGGTTGTTTTCAATTCTAAGTACAAAACACCTGAATTCGACAGGTATAAGTACAGAAGAATTGTCATTGACTTTTATCTTTCTTCGTGGCCAAGTGGTTTAGTCACTGTCTATACAAGCTTGCCGACCAGGGTTCGATTCCCGGCAGGACCCAAGCTCTTGTCTTTGTGTGATTTCGCCGGGGGCTCTGATCCCGAGGTCGTTAAGAGAATCCAGACATTAATGTATCAAAAATATATATTGCTTATTTGAACATATATATATATATATATATATATATATATATATATATATATATATATATATATATATATATATATATATATATATATATATATATATATATATATATATATATATATATATATATGTGTGTGTGTGTGTGTGTATTATACGTACAATCTATATACATAAATAATTAGAGAGAAACTTCATTTTAAGAATTATTGATATTATAATTTTAGTATAGAAAATTGTAATAATAATAATAATAATAATAATAACAATAATAATAATAATAATGATAACTGAACTCACGACAGATATTTTCATGAGAACGTCATTGTCCCTCGTTGATGTCGCTCACTATCACGAAGTTCACTGTAATGTTGCTACATATTTAAGAAGGCTACATGATAGCTCTGTCTTTTCAATTGTAGATATTTCTATCGAATTTAGCAGGAACAGAAAAACTATGTTTCCCATCATTTTCTGAAATTTTCATATGGATATGTGAATTGTTACAGCATAGGAAGAATTTACACCACCGCCGAAAATAACCAGTCAACCCCTACCGAAATAAATGTTTGACGTGTTTTTTGTATGGCAGTTACCAACATGGTATGGATAAGGCAAATATTACTCCCATAAATCCTGGAAAATTTCATTTAGATTTGAGAAGTATTCTACAAGTAATGTATGGCACCACCGAAAATCAGCCTCTCTCGGATATTAAAAAATTACTATTCTGACTTTTCTATGGCAAGTATCAATACAAAAATAGATATGAATGTAGGTCATGTAACACCCATCAAACCCTTTGAAAATCATTTGGATATCTATGAAACTCCAGGAATAGTTTGCCCCTCATCGCTGATTTTTTAGCTAAAAGTCGTCCCTTAAAAAATAAAGGACCGCCTGGACATGCCTATAGCAGGTATGAACATGGAAATTAGCAGATACACTAATTATATATCTATATAATCCCCTGAAATTTCTTTTGAATATATTTATTGGTAGAGGAGTGATTGACTACGCCGCCGATAATATCAGCTGTTTCCCTTCCACCCTCGCTTCGAAATCTCAGGTTAGGGAATGACTGGGCTACGGGTAGGGTGAGATATTGATAAAAAAAAAAATAGCATTTCATATAAGGTCATTTATTTTGTTCGTGACAAATAATAATAATAATAATAATAATAATAATAATTGTGTATATAATAAATAATGATAATGATTTTAAAGATAAACTATAATAACAACAGTAAAATTCTATCAAAATCTGTAGAAATCCTAACCTTGAACTTATTAGTTACGTCTAAAAAAACTTCAGATGAATTGGGAATAAAACACAATCCACAAATCAACCTAATTACGAATGCCATTTGAATAATTACCCGATTATCAGTAACACAAATTATTAGTTTTTAGAAAGATAAAGACATTGAGAAATGAGAAATTTAGAAATAAATATTCAGTTAAAAGTCATAAACTGATGTTAAATGACATTATAATTTACATTATTTTTTATGTATTTTTTCTTTTACGGTTGCATATGAAGTGAAGACAGCGCACACTGATGGCTGAGAGGAACATTTTATTATGTCTTAAATCTTTATGCTTCATCTTTTAGTTACCTTCTACTTAAGGTCAAAGTTCCGATAAGAGGAATTGTTTATCGTGTTTCTAGAGGACAAAGTAATGAATGATGATAAGAGAGGGATAT
>NC_090729.1:19701103-19708603 GCF_036898095.1 Palaemon carinicauda | reverse complement strand
TTTAGAAAAGGTAGAAGTTGCACTGACCAAATTTTCATTTTGAGCCATGTAGTAGAGCAATGCGTAGAATATAGAAATTGACTTTTGATAGCATTTGTGGACTATAAAAAAGCCCGTGCACCAGCCAATATTATGGAGAGTCCTGTGTTATTATGGAATTCCTCTTAAATATCTAAATTTGATTAAGTCTGTTCATGAGCAGAGTAAATACAAAGGTAATGTTAAATGAGTCATATCAAATGAATTTCCAGTGAACAGCGGAGTACTCCAAGGAAATGTGCTGTCATCTATGTTTGTTGTTTATACTCCTCATGGATTTTGTAATGCATAGAACTGTTGAAGATGGTGGAGAAGGATTGGATTTGAATGGTGATAGGAGTTTAGCAGAACTAGAGTATACTGATGATGGTGTTCTTATTAGCAGAACACCATAAGATTTACAATGCTTGCTTGGCAGAATGCATGAAATATCACCCGAGGCTGGCCTGAAGATGAATAAAAGAAAGACAGAGATGATGAGAACGGAGTATGAAAGATAAAATATCATTGAAAGGAGAAAGGATTAATAAGGTAGAATCATTTAAGTGTTTAGGAACTATGCTTTCTAATACAGGGTCTTTAGAAATAGGGTTTAGTGAAAGGTCGTAAAAAAGCAAATCAGACAATGGCTAGGTTAAGTATAATTTTGAAATCAAATAGCCTGAGAGTACATATAAAAATCAGTTAATATATATGTTTAGTGAGATCGGTGTTACTCTATGGACATGAGTCGAGGGATGCCAATGAAAAAATCTCCAATATAATTAGTAGCTTTAAGAAAAAAGCCTTCAGATGGATATTGGTAGTTAAATGGTAGGACATGATTAGAAATAAAATTATAAGAGAGATTACTTGAGCGCCAAATATGGATGATATAATGATGCGGTGTAGATAGAGATGGTTTGATCATAAACTTCGCATACCCCAATAGAGAATAGTTCACCAAACGTTCAGCTGGGCTTCACTAGGCAGTAAAAAAGTTTGAAGACCAAGACCTACAGGGTTGAAGACTATGAACCGTAAAAGTATGTGATGAATGGAGAAATAGTGAATTAAAAGCTCAAGATAGAGACGACTGGTGAAATCTAACCGAGGCCCTTTGCGTTAATAGACGTAGGAGGAGATTATGGTGATGATGATGTTATGCTTATGCCATTCGGGAACCGCCCCGGCCCAGCAACCAGGAATCATATAAATACTTGAATAATACAGCATCTGTCTGACAGATTTCACCTGACATATTTAACCTCTGATTGTTTTTAGGTTCACTCATCAATGTTATACGTATTTCCATACTCAGGAAAATTACCAAAACATTTTACGTATACATTAAACATCAACATAAGAACACCTTGTTATCATCAAGTTTATTTAAAATGTCAAAAGAGGAAATGAGGTGTGTTCAAACAACAACAACAGAAAAAGAAAAAAAAATCTACTCATAAACTCAAGGAATGTCACGTATGCTGTGATAAGGAGGAACACCTTTGAAAACTACCTTTTCAGGCACATTTATGTGTGCCTGATGATGTTCAGACTCTGTGCCATTAATAATGCTTTGTATCACAACTGTGTTAGATTTAACCATATTTACGCAGTACGGACCCGAATACGCTGGCTCTAGTTTGTGTTTCCTAGGTTGTAATAGTTTCAAATTCACACGATCGCCAACAAATACTTTTACCATCATACTTTGAGCTGTGATTCTCATTAGGTCTTTTCAAAAACTTTTCAGTGGTGTTCATTAATCTCCTCAATAGATTAAATCAATATACACGGTAGTGCTCAGTTGAATAATTTGGCAATTGTTTCAAATTAATGAGTACTGTATATGGTAACACAGGATCCTGTCCATACATTGAAAAGAAAGGCGTGTCCGGGAGCGAGGTATTATATGCAATGTTCAAAGCTTTTTTTCATCAGCCACTAAATAACGTAAAATTCGCACTACTTCCCTATTATGCGATTCCACTAATCCATTTGCTGAAGGCCAATATGAGATCACTGAAAAGTGTTCAATTTCCATCAAGTCCGTGACCGATTTCACCACTTTATTTATAAACATAAGACCATTATCACTTATCAAAATTTTTGGGCAACCAAACCTAGTAATGAAAGAACACAGCGCATGGGCTAATGAATTTGCAGATATATGCAACATTGTGAAAGTATGAGTGTACCAAGTGTATGCATCGAAAAATAAACATATATACTCATGGTGTGTCAACCCAGTAGGAAATGGTCCTACTACATCCATATGTACTATAATATTTACTAAGAATCACAGGCCACTTTCTGGCTTCCGGTACAGTGTTTTTATGTTCTTTGAAACAGTTACAAGTATGACAACCTTTTATGAAATTCTCTCTACATTTTTTTCATTCCTAACTAAAAGAAGGATTCACGTGCTCTCCTTAATGTTCTATCAATCCCTAAATGGCCTGCATACGAACTTGCATGTACAATGTGGGTGGCTCGATTAATTAAGGAGGGAGGAAGAACTACCTGTGCACAAATTTCCCCTCCCCTTTTCTAGTAAGCACAATATAAGATATCATTTTCAATAAAAATTATCTCATGAGGCTCATTCAGAAATGACGGATAACTCTCCGATTCCCCTTCAATCACTGCTCACACTCTTTCCATCCAGTCATCTTTTTTCTGTCCCTCTCGGACTTCTTTTATATCCCAATCTCTCAAGTCAAACAAACCTGCATCATCAGGGCATTCATTCTGGACACCCATGGCCATGTCCTCGGTCACACACATATATTCCCCTTCGCCGTTTGTATCTCTCTCTCTCTCTCTCTCTCTCTCTCTCTCTCTCTCTCTCTCTCTCTCTCTCTCTCTCTCTCTCTCTCTCTCTCTCTCTCTCTCCCGTCTTCTGCCTACGCATCAGGACAATTCACAACCAGTTTTCTATTTTCTCTATTATGATGGTGGTCTTCAATATTTTGGTTACGTTCTTTTTTCCTCTTTTTTGCCCTAGTTGTTACTCCTATTACTGCACCTCTAGAGAGAGCATCAGCTACCTTGTTAGCTTTTCCTTCTATGTGGTGAAAACCCTTTTTATTAAGCCTCTCGATCAAATGTACTTTAATACTTTTTTGCCCTTTTAACGCCCGGGAAGCAAAATATGGGTCGCTCTCTGCTTTTATCATCTCGTTGAAAAACTATGCCACCAATAGCTACGTACTCGCATCTGTAATCACTAAAAACGGGTGATCAAATCTAGGATTGGCGAGTAATTCATTGTTAGTTAAGTGAGCTTTCAAATGGTTAAAGGCCCTTTCTTCTTCCCCTCCCAAATTTATTACTTTTTGTTTTTTATAGCATCTAAGGGTCTCGCTATCTCTTCAAAACCTTTTATGAATTTACGGTAATACCCAGCAAGCCCTAGGAACCCAGTCACTTCCTTAGAGTTACATGGCCTGGGGAAATCTGTAACAGCCGCTACTTTACTGGGGCAGGGTTGGATGTTTACAGAAAAATTTGCACTTTGACAAATTTATTTTCATACCTTTACGTCGTAATGCTTATAAAACTTTACAAATATTATTATTATATTCTTCAGCCGTTTTCGCTGTAATTATGATATCATCTAAATAAACAAGAACATTATAACCAATTAAAGGCGACAAAATCGCCATCATTACTCCAGAGAAATGACCTGGAGCATTTTTAACACCTTAGGTAGAAAATTAAACTGTAATAGTTGAAAGTTAGCTATAAATGCCGTTTTACATTTACTGTCTTCCTGAATGGGTATTTGATAGTATCAAGATTTTAAATCAACAGTTGTAAAATATTTACTATCCTGTGCTTTCACAAATAATTCTTCGATCGAGGGTAATGGAAATGCATTATCCTTAGTAACTGCATTCAACTTCCTATATAATCAACACATAATCTTAACGAGCCATCCTTTTTCCTAACAGCCACCATTGGAGAAGCCCAGTGGGATTCGCTTGCCTCAATTATGTATTGTTTCCTTAATTTGTTAATTTCCCTTTGTATCTCTCCCTGGAAAAGAAGGGGTATCTTATAAGGCCTTGAGGTGATCGGCTCCGCATGCCCAGATTCAATGCTATAGGGAAATCAATCAATCCTCCCAGATGGCTCATCTCCAATTGCAATTACTGACAATGTCACTAACTACATTTTCATATTCTGACGGATATAATTTTCGTGCTTGCATAATCAAATTCTGAGTGCGTTCGTCTGTGCAGGCTGGAGTTGTGGGTCCCAACATCCCATAATAAGCAATTTCACATAACTGTAATTCACTTACAGAATCCCTTCCTAAAACAACCTTTTTATTTGACAAATTAACTATCGTTATATCAGCTCTTTTCTCTTTTATATCTGTTAAGCCCTCTAATATCATATGGGGCCAATTGCCATGGGGTTTAACAACGACCTTGGTTCCTTCCGCAAGAGGGTGACACATGGTCACTGATATGCTCTTAAGGGTCTTGGGAGACAACATTTCTCTCTCATGTACAGCTGTTACCTTAATTGAATGTCTCTCCGAGCCTGCACACGCGCTAACTGTCTCAAGATTTTCTACTCTCCTGCTTTTACTGTTTTTGTATCTTTTCCCCACAAAATGAAAATTTGATTATTAGAGATAAAATCCATTTCTAAAATACCTCGATTCCTGGAATTCCCAAGGTTGGGAAGACAAAAAATCACGTATAAACTTCACAGACCTCACCTTAAATTTGACGATTGTTGTAAAGTTTATGTGTAGTTTATTTTCTCTTGGCGTGTCAAGAACAATGGATGGCGCTGGCTGTAGTGGATGTGAGAAGAATTTTTTTTTAATCAATGAAACGCTGGCTCCTGGGTCAATCAGAACTCAAATATATTTATCTGGAAGGTCAACCCTCACTGCTAACATTCTTAGACGGCCATTACAAGATAGGGGGTACTGGCAAATGACCTCAGCTGCAATGCCGCTGCTGCTAGTAGTGCTTCAGGGATGAGGTCTTGGGTACCGATGGAGGTCCCAGTGCCTGCTCTGTCACCACGCCGTTACCGCTTCCTCGGCTACTGTTCCCTATTCCTCGGATGTTGGGCGGGAGGAGGTGTGCGTGTGCCACAGCCTGCCCGCCCTTGGCGTTTTTTGCTGAGCACTCTTGAGATAGATGACCATAGGCCTGACAAACCAGTGTAACAGCGAGGGCATCCTAGGGTGGGGCACTACATTAGTCGGTGCCCCTCTCCCCCATCCTGCCAGCATTTGAAGACTTTGCTAATCTGCTGACTGCATTCCCCCTTACCTCTCTTCAGGGGTCGACTGCCTCACATGGCTGCCAACTTCTCGGAATCGGGGCTGTTATTCCCAGTAATTTTTTCTTCTGGCAAACTGCCTAAAATGTTTTGTATTGCACTCACTACGTCTGCTAACGAGTGACTGTCATCGAACAAATAACCATATAAATACGTGTTTACTAATCTGCAAATATGTTTACGAGCAATTGCTTTTTTATTACCTTCTGAAAGATTAGCACTTCAGGTAGGAAATGAATCGTAATCCCGGAAAATACTAGTTGCAAAACTAAGAACGGAATCTCTTTCCCGTATTTTGGTTTTGTAATTTTCTTTTAGATCTCCCTTTCTCGCATTAGGCCAAGTATACTTCTCAATTGAACTTCGTTTTATTTCACTATAACTTCTTAAACTGTCTTGTGGACAACCCATTACCTCCATTGAAGGAGCACCTTTCAGCAATCTAAATACTTGAATAGCTTTTTCTCTTTCCGACCACCCATATGTGGCTACTTCAAAGTCTCTCAAAAACTCTTCAATCGATTGAAACACTTTGTTAGGCCGCTGATCATCAAAAGGCCTAACATTTGCCTGGAGTTCTGGCAACTTTCGAACTACGATTTGTGTATCATCACTTGGCTGTGCATGTGTACTTTCACTTGTGTGCGTTTGGACTTCGTTTATGTACGTCAGATATGCTGTGGTTGCGCACCGCTCCTCTCTTCTTTCCACCAACAATCTGTTCATTAACTGTTGAAAATTATCTAAATTATTTTCCAGTTCTTACATTCAAATTGCCTGTCTATATTCTTCCCAGGGAACGCTATATCCCACTGTTTCTTCGTTCTTATCTCCTGGAGCAGCAGCGTCTGTTATGTTAGTCCATGTATATCTAGGCATCTTGAACTATTATTTTACTGGCTCAAAGAACAACTTCACTCACAGCAGACACAAACAGACATATTTTTTTTTTTACACATGACACCAATATGACCAATGTAGACGGATAACGAGAGGTCAGAATATGGGTTTTCTTCATTTATTACAAAAGGTTCCTTCGTAAGTAAAGCGTACACAACTACCCTCTTAGGTGATGGACTTGTCAACTCAAGCACCTAAAGGAAACTAAACTACCTCAGCTACCAAAAGGCAATCTTGTACGATAACAAGCTGAGCCATAGATTTTTGTGGAATACTGATGAATAGTGAGTTCATTTACCTTTACGTACAAGACTTATCTACATACATGAATTAGGATATATATATATATATATATATATATATATATATATATATATATATATATATATATATATATATATATATATATATATATATATATATATATATATATTAGGTTAACGTAAAATTATTTCTTTGTTTTATTTAATTCAGCCTTGTTTTTCTTTTTAAGTTAAAGTATTTTTGTTGTTTGTTTACTATAGTGTTTATGTAAGTTAAGTGGCTCTCCGATTGTTTAATAGTGTTTTTGCGCCTCCTCCTCCTCCTTTGTGTGTTAGTGGACTATCGTTTTAACGATTGTTATTCTTTTTACTGTGAGTGTTGATGAACGCTGGGAAGGTGATGAGTGGACATGGTCGACCGGTGAATGCAGTTCGGGTCTTGACAAGCTCTCACCAACACTATTTCCCGTCTCAGCATTTGTTGTGTCTTGGAGGACGACTTTGGCTATTACCTTCGCACTTCCGTTGAAGAGTTTAGCAGGTGCTCTGTCATCTGCGACGTTAGTTTTCTGCTACTTGTTCCCGTCGGAGGATTTGCACGGGAATTGTGTCGACGCTGTTTCCCGACACTGAACCTTGATTTTACTGGCCGTATTCCTCCAGTCCAGCTGTGTACGAGTGTGAGAGCAAACTGGCTCGTGGGGTGATAAGTAGGGAGGCTGACGCCAGGTAAGACAAATTATCGTTCCTCTTGTGTAGGGAAGTGGATTGCCCTTCAGTGCCTGGCGTACAGTTTTACCCTTCCGTATAGCGGCTTGATGGATTAAGTACGGCCCTGTATTCAACTCCCCTTCTGTACTTCACTTGAGTTGAAGTTGTGTATTATTAATTTTGTCTTTCTATATGTGCAAATTTTATTGTTACATGTTGTGCACCCATGTTTAATTCTGTATTGTTTAGTTTTGTAAGGTAGGTAGGAATATTAAGGTCTTCATTGTTTTCG
>NC_090729.1:19691103-19693603 GCF_036898095.1 Palaemon carinicauda | reverse complement strand
TTTTTCAGCAATTTTGTCAATTTTCCGTCACATTTTCATATGGTACGATAACTTTTGATAATGATGTTAACTCTTACATGCCTATTAACTCTCTATGAAAGCTAACATCACTGTATAGTTGCTTGAGTAAAAAGTCATTGACGATGTATATTTTCTGTACATCTATACAGAAACTATACATCATCTAAACGTAAAAAAAAAAAACAAAAAAAAAAAACAAATTTTTCAAAATATCAGCACCAAAAGTAAAACAAAACAAAAAATTATTATAAAATGAAGTTCATATTCTATAGAACCTTTTTCTATGGAAATGAATCTTGATTATCCTTCAGTAAAAAAATAAAAAATAAAATAAAAAAAAAATGAAAGTAAGTTTTTGGCGACTATTTTTGCTCGAAATCTGCAAAAAAAAGAGGGGGGGGGGGGAAGAGTTCCAAAATGCACTTCGTCACTAATCCGGAAACATTAGACGTTAGGAAGAGAACTGCCCGTAAGAGAAATAATGGCGTCTGCAGACCGGAATATTATAAGCTCGCAAACCATGAAAAGATGTACCCTTGGTAGAAAGGAAGAAGTGACAGAGATTAAAATGCAATTAGTGTTATTTAAACTTATGTTCGTTTATTACGGCCAGATGCAACGGGAGACATACAGACAGAAGACATTGCATTTCCATTGCAATTTTTCTACATTTCCTAAGTCTTTTAGTATTTTTAGGGAATATATCAAATATTTCTATAACTTAATTTCATACGAGGTTAGTATAAATTATTTATAACACGGTATATTATCAATATGTTTCAAATTGATTTAACTATTTATCTAAAAGAAATTGATAAAATGCTGCATTAATTGTACCAGTAATTTTCCTAGAGATCTATTGGCATAGACTTTCTATTATGAAGGGATGCTAAACATTCAAAATGCCTTGATATTATATTACTAATAATACGTGAAGCATATATCATGTAGGTAAATATCGGTAGCAACCCATTGATAAATCTTTGATGTATAGTACAAAAAAAAAATTAAAAGAAATAACATTTAATCGGTCACATAAATAACGGAGGAAAAATAATCGAGTTCTTGTTTAAGAGAGGCAGAGATTGTTTTTGGATTTCGTATGGGTAAATTTTATATAATTTTTTCCAGAATAATTATGCTAATAAGAAATAATTTTCACATGACTGAAATGTGTAGCATCTAAATTGAATGAAGTTATTAAAATTCATAGGATATGAATCTACATTAACAAGGAAGATAAATAACGTCATTTGAAACAGTAGATACTAAATATATGGTGATAATATTCATCAATGAAAGGTTAATTTGTCTATAGTCCAGTGTAAGCTGTCAGGCATAATGTGTAGGTGACGGAGGTATTCATCTTTGGATTAAGAGAATACAAGTATGTCGTCCACATGACATTATGAAGGCTAAAACAGATGTAATTGAAGGTGTATGTACTAAAGGATATGGTGATGGCAGTCTTGGTGGGCTCCTGATAATCCCCTTTCAAGGAGTTGAGCGTGGAGAAAAACCTTCACTTTGCAGAAATAAGAAGTCACGTCAGCAATGCTTTGGAGGGCGTAATGATCCGATTCTGTCTTCATGTTCAGGCGCATGTAATCCCCACTCGGACGCAGAGACCTCCTTTCATAAGGACGATGTGTAACGTTGACGATCATGCGCTTTAAACCATCTAGAAAAGCCCTATTTCTTTCATATTGGCGAACGTTTGTTTAGTGGCTGCCAAACAATCTGGTGCCAGGCTCCTGAATCTGACGAACACTGGGGGCCCCGTCGTCTTTATATGGGGATAAATACCGTGTTTTGCAGGAACTGTGGGCGTTCTGGACGGAAAACTTCCAGGTATGACGTGAGAATGTGAGCATAGGCATCCATGGGTATGCTGATTTAGAGAGCGAGGTCGGAGGGGGAAGGTTGGAGAGGTGAAGAAAACTTTGAATCCAATTTGACTAACCATCGGTGAGCGACATGAACCAGGAGGTGGAAGTGTGATGTGAAATCCGCACTTAGGACTGGCAATGTGATGTCAGCAACAAGAAACTTCTAACTATATTTATTGCTTCCAAATGATAATGTGAGGGGTTTTGTAACCATGCGTGGACATTGCAGATCCGTTAGCATATACCAGGCGGACATTGGCAGACTTAGACATACTACATTGTGTCCTGGAGAGTAGCCTTGGAAAAAGAGAACGGCAAACAGCCGTGTCTACCGAAAACCGCATGCCCTTACCTACATCATGTAAAAAGAAAAGTTTAGTGATAGGGGAGACTACCACCACAAGCAATGGCTAACTTATATGTTTTTGGCCACTGACAACCTTTCGAACATTTCATCATAGCAGCCTCCATTTTTTAGTAGTTTGTAGCATAACAGCAGCTGATGTGTATAAGTAAGTTGGGTGGAGCGTAATGGACGAGTGGTATTTGTGGGTGGTTGGTCATTTTGTTGCTGCTTCAGTACGCCACAG
>NC_090729.1:19687482-19690603 GCF_036898095.1 Palaemon carinicauda | reverse complement strand
CAATTATTTAAATAATTAAATTTTGACAGAACATATGCTTTTCTCTTGATATGCTAGAACTAAGTCTCGTTTCATAGCTTATAAGTTACTTATTCATTCAATATTCCTATCTATTTTGATAAACGATATTTTTTTATTTCTTTTCTGAGGTTCCATCCCGCCTTCTTTTCATCCCTACAAAACTGCTTTCCTTATTGAGGTTCTATTGCTCATCCATATATAGTAGAGTTGAAGCTTTGCTGATAATAATGATAACAATACAACTTCTATTTCGAGTGGTCATCTGACAGCACCTTTATTTGCTTACTTTTATTCATTTATCTGCCTTATAATTATGAGACTACTTGCTCTTGTCCTCTAAACCTATTCAGTTTCCTATTAGATGAAATTGCATTATATTTCAAGCAAGTCTGCATCTGACTCACTGCCATTCATGATATGTGAAAACTTCAGTCTAGGTGTTCACTACTTAAGCTAAATAACCTAGCGCCAAAATCTACATAGAGATAATCGAGTATATTAATACCTTTTATGAGGATCTGAGTGTTACCTAGTACTCTCTTATCTTATTTCTTGAATATCTTAATTTCATGAAATAACACCAGAAAAGTGTTGCATTTCATCGTTTGCATATATCATACAAAATTGAGAGGAAACGGGGCATAGACTATAGTGGTAATAGACGTAATTGGTTATACAATAGCGGGATACAAACTAAGGGTTATCGTTAGTAAAGATATTAATCAGGGGCCCAAGGCCCCAGAAATATAAATGACCTGACCCTCATTTCCTGTACTTTGCTGGCCTTATTTTTTGGCAAGAGTAACACCTCCCATTACATATTCAAGAGGCGTTCTCAATTATTGGTCGATTTTTGTATGAGGTATGGCAAAAAAAAAAAAAAAAAAAAATGGACAAATGAGAACAGTGAATTTTTTAACTCCTATAGATATTACAATATTTTCTAGGATAGAGGTAGCATGTCATTGTGTATTTGAAAAAGCAAGGTGAAGATTATTTAAAGTGTTTTTACATTACCCACAAATTGAAATTAACTCCAAATTTAGGTACAATTTTGAAAATTATGTGCTTTCTGCTCTTGGATTCCTCGATAAAAATGTGAAAGTCAGTATAATCAGTTAACTTTGTTAAAAGTATGCAAAAAATATGCAAAAATAGAATATCTCTTTAATAATGATATTATAAATGAATAGTCAATATCCAAGAATAGTGCGATACTATGTATTATCCCTAGGTTAAAGGAGAAGACTATTGGCTCAGTTTGAAAATAATTACTTGTCGAACACATTTTAAACATGATATCTTTTAACTATGTTTGTTTCATGTCATTGTTTGTATTCTAATGATACTACCAACAGTATAACTAAACGTTTTACTGGAAAATACGATGGATAAAGTATTTTTTTTTTTTGTTAAAGTAAGTACTTTTTCAATAATTTGTAGTATTACCCACATCAAACAATATTGTCAATGAACACAAGATTCAATTGCTGAACTATTAGAAAAAAGATAATGAGTATATCTAAATTTAGGTATCATGATGAAGATAAAAATCCTCTGGAAAAAGATGAATTATTGTAAGGAGCATTTCTTTTATTTACCATCGACCTGTTGTCAAGTAAGGGCATTTAACCATTTTGGTAACTGTGCTATTTAGTTAGACATTAGAATAGCATATAAATGTTTGAAATACCAATGAAAACTTAAATACATTTCGAATAAGTCATTTGGTTAGATTAATTAAAAGGCAGATAGTTGAAGGCAGAAAATAAATAAAAAAACATTTATTTTTCCTCCTATCGTGTGAGAAAATAATACTAACTGGTAATTCGATAACATCAAGAACAATTTGGCTATAGAGATAAAATTAAACGACTCAATATAGGAAATTTTAATACATTGTTTTTAATTTTCTCTTCAGAGATCATGGAAGGTAAAATAAATCCAGAACTAACTTCTGTATTGGTGTTTTTTGATGTCGGAGAGTTTCTGCTTTAACAAAGGAAGTCTTAAAGAAGATCCGGATTGTACTCTACCGGTAGGCTGTACATTTTTCGAGGATACTTCGATTTGTATTGATACTTCATTTTCAGTTCAAGAACTTTAGTTAATACTAACTTTTACGAGTTCCTTCGATACTAATTATAAGAACGAGGAACTTTAGAAACTTAGGAATATATCAATTTTTAGAACGATCTCTGACCAGTTTATGTACAACTAGATTAAGTCGAGAATATAAATAGAACATCAGAACCTAGCAGTTATCTTTAAATTGGCAATTTTTTACATTTGCTGATTTTTTTTTTTATTTCAAATTGTTGTCCAAGTTAACGCTCAACAAATTAACATACTATTTTTTCATCTCTCTCTCTCTCTCTCTCCCTCTCTCTCTCTCTCTCTCTCTCTCTCTCTCTCTCTCTCTCTCTCTCTCTCTCTCTATCGACATAACTTTTGTCATCCTCATCCTATCTGCAATTATCTTTATGTAACATTAATAGAATTAATAAAAATCATCCTAGGTACATAGTTAGGAAGATATACTTCCAAGAATTGCCCAACTAGCTCTAAAATCAAATAATCAAGGAATATGAAACCATATAAAAGGACTTATTACACTATATAACTATATACAAGACTCAATAACCATTATACTTAGTCACCCGCAGGAGACGATGACCACCCATCCAGAGCAGCAACCCACACACCGAATGGATCAATGGGTCACCAGCAACCGAACAGGTAAACCCTCATCAATTTTACTTAATGATAATTGCAAATAGGCTGAGGATGACATAAGTTATGTCGAAAGCTACCGAATAAAGATGATGATAGCACCATTGACTATTTTATTTCTAATAAAATTGCGATTCCCGAGTGGGACCCAACAATCAACTATATATATATATATATATATATATATATATATATATATATATATATATATATATATATAATATATATATATATATATATATATATATATATATATATATATATATCTGTGTGTGTCTATTTGTCTGTATGTTTGTTTGTGTTTGTGCACGTACAAAGCGTAACAGTAATACTATTTATTCTAAACAATTATCTGCAATAACAATTA
>NC_090729.1:19677482-19679982 GCF_036898095.1 Palaemon carinicauda | reverse complement strand
GATTTATTTAGGGAGGGAATTCGTAGCGCGAGGTGGCTAGTTTATATATCTTCCTTGAGAGACTAGGTATTGAACTCTAGCCCAAATTATCACAGGGTTACTTCATTGATCTTGTCAACTAACATTAATCATGCCATATGACAAGAGTCAGGGTAGGTGAAGCTATCATATTAATATGACTCTCCTTCGTAGAATTTGAAGCTTGCATTGCTTATTGATGTCTTTTCCTTATTGAAAACATACTTTCAATATCTTCAGCAAAAGCATAGAAGAAAGGCAATCATCCGCAGACTCAAACTTGAGTCAAGGATTTACAAAGGGATTAAAAATGTTTTTCATCTAAAATTTATTCTATTAAGCAAACATATTTTGATCTTTAAATATCTCTATCCCTATTTTTTTTCTTATTTTTTACAATATAATTTTATATACCTTTTTTCCGTGTTGATAAAAATGTAGGTCAGTGATCATGAAGAGATGCATAATTTTCAAGCCAGTCCTGGTCAGATGGATAGCGTGTTATTGACTTGCACAGCTGACGTGTCAGTATGGTACAGTAACGGACACTTCTTCCCGTTAAAAGGCCAGAGTTTTTTTTCAAAAGATGTCAGTGGTGGCATTGAGAGGTGAGAAGTTCATGTTTGACCCCTTGCACCACAGAAAACAAATATTGTTTGCCTGAAAACACTGAATAGATTATTAATATTTCCAAGCTATGACAATGTGATTTAGATTACAGCAATAGAAGCTTGATTAACTATTGCTTCCATAGCAGTATTTCATAATGCTTTACAATTTAAATATTCCTTTGATTACTCGTGAATCAGGTTATAATCATCAAAATGAATGGAACTGAGGCAGATGGAACAATGAATACTTATATACTTTACATGGTGGAAGATTAGGAAAGGTTGATCATATAATCATTATCTGAAAATGGTATAGTAATGAAAATACACTAAGCCTATGGCTTATATTTACAAGGCACACCAACATTATTACATAATATATCATAATGCTGAGAAACGCAAATGTTTCCTATATGTTTGAATTGATTTCCTATAGCCTATTGGGGAGAATGTACTCCCGATCATACGGTATGGGTAACTGAAACTTATTTATCTCCATTTTGCATTTCTCCATGATCCCTGTTGATTTAGGGCAAACCAATCATTATGGTTTTTCATCCTAAGCGATGCACTGCCAATCCTGACTATTGATGAATTCTGGGAAATTTCTATCAAAAAAGAATGTTTAGGTAATCTTTTCAGTTCTGATAAAAATGTGGTTAAGTATTATTTAGAGCATCTCTATGAAAACAATTCCTTTGTAAAATACAATGAAGAAAACTAAAATGTTTACATAATAAAGATGTTTTGTGAAATAAATAATCGATTTCTGCTATTGTATTCTATTTATTCTACCTTTCGAAAGCCATTTCGCCTCACCTATTACAACGGGCATTTACTAATATAAAGTTTCACCACGAAATCCTTTTAACCATTGCACCATCTGAGGAAAATAATTTTTTGAAAAAAAAAACACATATACTTGCATACCATCCTGACTCAGAGGAATTTTTATTATTTGGTTACTTTTGCTGCATAAAACTACATTTAATTGTGGAAGATATAAACTAGATTAATATCCTTTAGAATAAGTATCGCCGTCGAAAATCGATACTTAAGCTTCATTCCATAGTAATTTTGAATGATATTTAATGAACCTGCAATAGTGTCTGTTATGTTCGGAAATGTCAGTTAAAAGGATTTAATGGGTAATAAAAGACATCTTTGGTTTTATCCTAATGAAATACAGAAAAGGAAAATAGACCACAATAGAGTTTGAATCACAGCTGTTAAGCTATTTTTCATTTTATTCGTAAATCGAAAGAAATTGACATTGAAAATTTAATTAAAAATTCATATTATAGTTTAATTTTGAATAAGAATAGTCAAATGTAGTTCCTCTAATGAAGCAGCAAAAAAATAATCCTCCCATTGTAAAAGAAAAGAAAAATATTCACCAAATAGTTGCTAATTCCCTGTTGGACTGTTATACTTATAAAAGCACATTTTATTTTCCTGTCACCTGCATTTGCATTCAAATTTACCAGCACGACCTCCCTTTCTGGTTCTGCAAACCCCGTTGAGATACTACCGCTATAGAGTTATGGGTTCCTTTGACTGACCAGACAGTACTTCATTGGATCTTTCTCCCTGGTTACGGTTCACTTTCATTTGCCTACACAGACTCCAAATAGTCTGGCCTATTCTGTACAGATTCTCCTCAGTCCTCATACAACTGTCAACACTGACATTACCAAAAAATTCTTCTTCAACCTAGGGGTTAACTACTGCACTGTAATTTTTCAGTGGTTACTTTCCTCGTGGTAAGGGTGAAAGAGATTATTTAGCTATGGTAAGCAATTCTTCTAGGAGATGGACACTGCAAAATCAAACCATTGTTCTCTAGTCTTGGGTAGTGCATAGCCTCTTGT
>NC_090729.1:19654982-19674982 GCF_036898095.1 Palaemon carinicauda | reverse complement strand
GTTGAGGAAATCAGATTAGCAATATTTGTAAATAACAAAACCAATTGGCAGTATTACATCCTTTGATATTGTATAGTCCTTGAGTGTGGTGCCGTTAAAAAGTTGATAAAATAACAGAACACTAAAACCCAAGAAAATGTTTAATTTGTGCACTTTAAAAGTATGTTCGACACAATGAAAAGTACTCACATTACTACGGGATAAGGCGGCAGTCAAATGGTCAAAGATTTAATACTGTAGAACTGATTAGTTCTCTGTGTGTTCAGTATATATATATATATATATATATATATATATATATATATATATATATATATATATATATATATATATATATATATATACATATATATATATATATACATATATATATATATATATATATATATATATATATATATATATATATATATATATATATATATTCATATATATATATATATTTATATATATATATATATATATATATATATATATATATATATATATATATATATATATATATATATAAAACAGGGAAAAGTATGTGGATAACGATATATCAAGATTACCTATTAATGTATTGCATATAGCGTCCCTTAACTTTAATGGGTAGCCAATGAGGATGCTTTCCAACTAATGGACCTATTTTCAATGTTTTGGGCATCTCAAATTCTTGAAATCGATAATGGTAGGGAATTTATAGATTCTTTTTTATCATTTCGGAACCTAACTTCTTTGGCTAGACTTTAATGCTTCATGTTAAACCCAGGCATCAATTAAGTTAGGGATCAGATGAAGGACTTAACTATGACATAAAAGACATGGTAATTTCATTGTCAGGTGATAATGATGCAAGTGTCTTGTCTATGGCACTCAGGGTTGTTCAGTTATAATGGAACATAAGTTACCATTCTAGAATTAAATAATCAGTCAACAGAGTAACTCTAGTGTTCAGGCCAGAGTAGGTCTACGCTCGGCTGCACTTCCAGAGGAAATTTTGAAAACAATTGTTACTGAAGATGATTTACTTAAAACTTACACTTTTCTATCGGACTCTGCCCATCCAGATGATTTACCTGAGTGGTCAGCTGATCCAGATGATCCACCTGAGTGCTCTAGTCACTGTGAAGACTTTGCTCATCCAGATAGTGACGTCCACACACATAAAAAAAAAAAATGTTTCAAAAAGGTAACTGATAATTGCGTTCAGTAAGCTCATAGCCACAGGCCAAGTTTATCACAATTAATTAAATACTTATCTGTGTTATAAAGCTAAAAAAACCTTCCTTTTGATTCTGTTTTCTTCATTCAGATGGTTTGTCCGAGGGTTTTGCCTATCAAGATAGTTATTCCCGTTACCAGAATCCTACAGTAAGTTTTCATGTGCTTCAAGAAAGAGTAGCGGTTCAAAGATCGAGAGCAGCTGCTGGTCAGTTGGTCCAAACTGAATGGGAAAACGTAGTCGTTTAGATCGTGCCCTTGGTGATCTCGGAGATAATGAAACAATTCCCCTCCCTTTGGTTAATCGAGGTAGAGATGATCCCCGGGATGTTAAAGATGTTATCTCAGATTGTAATGAAAATGACATGTATTTAATAGCCGTGAGAGAAGCAATATTTAAGGGATGCTACAATAGAAGTCAACTATTTGTACCCAGTAACTGTATAGCCTTGCTCACGTTAGTGCATATAAGGAAATAGAACTTCGTCAGGTAGTACAGCAGTCTCCTACGTTAGATGGTCATCGCCATGCTGAGTCAAATTCTACAGTGAATAAGGAAAAATATCACACAAATTGCTGTAAATATTATAAGGAAAATTGCATGTACACTAAGTGGAACCATTCTTGTTTAGCCTGTAAAAATTATAACTGATTTACTCTTCCTTTTTTGGCACATATACTTTGATATTTTTATTATCACCTTTTATTGTCAAGTAGGTTTTATTTACTCAAGTATATTTTTTTTCTTATCTATATCAGTATATTACCCAGTATTAGGTATGCCAAGAAAATATATTATGATTTCAGTCACTTTATGAATTGTCTAAAGTTTTTAGCTGATTTTTTAATTGATCGTGTGATCCAGGCAATTTCCATATTTCCTGAAAATTTCAGTCACTTTATATAGTGTTTTGATTTAGATATTTACTGTAACATATATATATATATATATATATATATATATATATATATATATATATATATATATATGCGTGTGTGTGTGTGTGTGTGTGTGTATGTGTGTGTGCGTGTGTGTGTATTCCAAACTTCTGATTTTACCACGATAAAGATAGGGTATATTGTAACCAGTTTCTTTCATACCGTTGTTCGTCGTTAATATACAGTAAATTATCCTGTGGTCTCACAACATATGTTGACGCTGATTCCTTGGAATTCCAATCTTGCTAATGGTCTTATAGTCTATTATTCATAAACTATTCTGCAAAAGATGTATTTGCTATGCTATGCGAATCTCCTTTGATATCACACTTTGGTCCAAATAGGGAATTAGGACAGACAGCACATGAAGGCACAGTGAGTGGACGTCATTGATGTCTGATGTTGGGAAGTGGTGTTTATGAGTGGTGATCTAGAGTTGCTTCCATTCATGGTATTCTGCTCTCCTCTTTGAACACTAAGAAGGTATATAATGAGAGAGAGAGAGAGAGAGAGAGAGAGAGAGAGAGAGAGAGAGAGAGAGAGAGAGAGAGAGAGAGAGAGAGAGAAAGCATTTTTACCTGTGTTTCCTACCGGAACAGAAAGTGTAGTAAGTTAAATTGTTTTAGAGCTCAGTGATATCTTTTAGCGATTTCCAATGGTAGCGGAACAATTTTCCTTCAAAATAAATTATTTTTTCTCGTGTTTCACAATTGTTTAGGAAATAATCTTATAAGTTATCCTGGTGCAAGCTGCCTAAATCTTTGCTCAGAAAAAAACACGGATTCACGTTTAGATTTTTTATTACTAGAAAAAAACTGAAAATAAATTATTTGCATGATATATTTTTTTCATGGATTTATGGGATATTTGTAGTTCCATGTAACGTTGAATGCTTTATTTTGAAAAACATTGAAGTAAAAACATGTTAATACAAAATAAATCTGCATGCATTTTGAAATATCGTCGTTTCCACCTCTTTTTACTAAAAAAAAACGTGCTATAAAACAAGATTCTGCTGGTTCTTATGTTAATTAAATTAAATATGACTAGTTAACCGATAACTATCAAACTGCTATCAAGCTGTAAAGTAAACACATTCCACACAGAAAACCTGTCAACAAAGCAAGCTCTAACTTCCACATATTTCTTGAAGAGAATCTTGAAAATTGAAAATTTGGAACAGCTGGTTCCTCTCATAAGGAGCGAAGAATAAGTTTGAGACCCGACAGAAGTTTTATAATTTCGTATTCGACGCAGCGTTTCCTGCCATATGAGCTGAGTAGTTTTAGTTTTAAGGATACTTTAATTTTGAATATATATATATATATATATATATATATATATATATATATATATATATATATATATATATATATATATATATATATATATATATATATACATACATATATATATATATATATATATATATATATATATATATATATATATATATATATATATATATATATATATATATATATATATATCCAGATACACCTTTTATGAAAACAATGAGTTGCATAGGTGATTTCGCAATCCAAAAAGGATATTTTATCCCATTCTGTTTGAATAACGTGTTTGTGCAAAAACGGATCTATTGTATGTTTCACGCAATAGGATCTCTATTCATTATATTTTATTTTGAAAGGTCGTTTATCGCGTTTTTTTCAGATTTAAACGAGTTAAAGAATCTGGAGATGATGGACTTTGGTAATCTCATAAGTAGTTAACATCATCTTATCACTCAACCCCCCCCCTCTCTCTCTCTCTCTCTCTCTCTCTCTCTCTCTCTCTCTCTCTCTCTCTCTCTCTCTCTCTCTCTCAAAAGAAAAAAAAAGACTTTTATATACCCTCTCAATTCTTTTCACTTAACTAGTAGAAAAATGTTTCTAAAGGGATCAATATACGACGATCAATCGTGAAGTTGCCTTTAAAAGTTGGGGGTAAATGCTACTACTATCATATGACACTTCACTACATTACTAAGAACTAGCGGGAGGTGCCTTGTATAATGTGTCAATTCTTCATCTGGTGAATGAGAGTCTAGAATTGCAACCATAATGCTTTCATAGACTAGCTATTGATACATCTTCATTGGAGATTATTGAAGATGTTTTGTTTCAAGTGTACTATTCCCTATTAATCGGGCATGTATAATCTTTTATTTGAAAATAATTAAATTTAGTTAGAGTCCTATGTAATTTAGTCATTATTTTTTTCTTTCATTTTATAGTAACTGAACTGTTTGTTGTGTAAACATTGATAAGACTAAAATGGAAGTATCTAACCTAACGTCAAGATCTGAAAATTTCAGCTTATTGATACATAAGACATCATTTATTCACTAATAACTAAGTATAAAGAGGTTCTTGACTAAAAAAAAACTATATTTCTGCGTGCGTGTTAGTATGTGTAAGAGAGAGAGAGAGAGAGAGAGAGAGAGAGAGAGAGAGAGAGAGAGAGAGAGAGAGAGAGAGAGAGAGAGAGAATGCCTAAGTAATATTATTATCATTATTATTACTTGCTAAGCTACAAAACTAGTTGGAAAAACCAGATGCTATAAGCCCAGGGGCTCCAATAGGAAAAATAGCCCAGTAGGGAAAGGAAACAAGTAACAAAAATAAAATATTTTATGAACAGCAACATAAATAAAATATAAAAACTTTAAGAAAACAAGAGGAAGAGAAATAAGATAGAATAGTGTACCCGATAGTAACCTCAAGCAAGAGAACTCTAACCCAAGACAGTGGAAGACCATGGTACAAAGGCTATGGCCCTACCCAAGACCAGAGACCAATGGTTTGATTTCGGAGTGTCCCTCTTCTAGAAGAGCTGCGTCAGGACCTTAGTTCCAAAATAATCGCCGGGAAGTTACTAGACTTTTTTACCAAGTTCTGTATTCCAGAAATCGTTCAGAGTGACTGAGTAACAAATTTCACTTCAAAATTGTTTAAGGACTCTATGAAACTATCATCCGGCGACAAAAGATGCATTAGAGAGATTTCATCAAACCCTAAGGAGTACGTTAACCAAGTACTACAACAAAACAGGAAATAAATGGGACATCGGACTACCATTAATATTATTTGAGGTACACATGCTTATCAAGAAAGCATGGGATATAGCCTGAATGAAATGATGTTTGGGCGAGAAGTAAGAGGAGCGAATAACGTGCTGGCAGAAAAATGGAAAGATCCAGAAGAAACTGATGGAGAATATGTGCAGAATATTAGGAAAAGGATCGGCGAAATAAAGTTTTCCCTCGAAAACATGAAAACTAGCTAAGGAAAAATGAAGAAAAGCTTTGGTAAAAAAGTAAAAACAGACAGTTTGTGGATGGACAACAGGTGTTGGTTTACTTACCGATAGGAGATACCCACTCACCAACAAGTTTCAAGGACCATTCTGGATTTAGGAAAATATCAGTGACCGGAACTACGTCATTGAAATACCAGGAAGAAGGATAAGTCAAAGGAAGGTACATGTTAACTTATCGAAACTGATACTGCAAGCACCAGATTATAACTGGAAATTCCTTATCTGAGTGGATGTATCAGACAATGGGGTTGGAGCTGTCTTATTGCAAAATGGCAAAGAAGGAATTCTTCTCCCTGTCTGTTTTATATCGTGGAAGCTGAAGAAGCATTAACAAGCCCACTCCACAGTTGAAAAGGAACTGCTAGCGCTGATCACAGCGATAAGGAATTTTGAACTTCATGTAAATAGACCAAAGAATGAAGAAATCATAGTTTACTCGGATCACAATCCCTTGAATTCTTTTAATAAAATTAAGAATAATAACCAAACCTTAACTAGAGGTTTGTTATGTTTCCAACCATATTGTATTAATGTGAAGCATATATCCGGTAAAAAGAATGTGGCCCGAAATAAATAATCTTTTTGGGGGGAGCTACCTTACGAAGCTGGTCTACATAAAGTAGATTATTTCATTCACGTATTTAATTTTTGTATTTAAGAGATGAATATCCAGCTCGTAAGGTAAGTTCTAAATTACATAAGATTAATCATTCATTTAGTTGTATTTTCATTCAGTTCCGTATATGTAAAATTATGTTATTTTAAAGAATAAAAATTTTTTTCACGTATTTTTTTTTACGAATTCTTAAGTAAGCTTAAAAAGTATGAATCACACACACAAAGTATGCTGTATGATCAACGCTAGGGAATTTGTTATATTTCCATGTGGTGGGAAAATGCATGAAGATTCTAGATTAAAGTTTATTCTTTTTTTATGTTACGAGAGGAGGCGGGCAGAGTTAGTTGAGACAGTTGCCTTGTCAAGCGACAATAGTACTATAATTCCTTATCTGACAAGCTGGCAATCTGACGCCACGAGGAACTGCCCAGACCTTGTGCACACACACAGAAAATGTTGCTGGAACCAACTGGAATATTGCAGAGTGTATTAGATTGATATATAAAAGCCTAGCAATGTATAGGAGCCAGAGGGATCAGCCTGACACTCCACAAGATCTGTGCTTCCGCCAGTCCTCTCACCAGTATTTATCCAGACACTTCGTATTTCCTCTCCAACTTTCATAGTGTTTCCTCTCAAACGTGCATAATGTTTTCACTCAAATGTGAAAAGTGTTTGGTCAAACATTGGAATTTCTGTGGTTCAAGATGTAAGAAGTGCCGTGTATGTGTGAGTAGAATGATATTGTAGAAATTAATTAGTTTTTGTTACTGGCTCTTTGATATTTGTTAAATAAGTGAACAAATTTATTTTTGCTTACATGTGCGGTAACCTTGTGTAAGCCGAAAGGACATAAGAGTAACAGTTACGTATATGTAAATGTACTTTTGATTTATATTCTATAGTGTTAAAGTGTCAACTTTTGTCATTAATTGTCAAAATTTAATATTTTCATAAATTAATTTCTAGTGAGAAAATAATTGTATTATTTTTAAGCATCTTTATTTTTCTTAGTCTTATGTCTATGAGTATTATAGACGGATATAACCGTTGGCAAAAATGGATTGCTAAGATATACCACCCAACACGGTATATATATATATATATATATATATATATATATATATATATATATATATATATATATATATATATATATATATATACAGTGAACCCTCGTTTATCGCGGTAGATAGGTTCCAGACCCGGCCGCGATAGGTGAAATTCCACGAAGTAGTGACATCATATTTACCTATTTATTTAACATGTATATTCGGACTTTTAAAACCTTCCCTTGTACGTAGTACTGTTAACAAACCACCCTTTAATGTAAAGAACACTTAATGCATGTACTACAGCACCCTAAACTAAAACAGGCACAAATATTAAAGGCGATTTTATATCATGCGTTTCCTAAACACCTAAAAAGCACAATAAAAAATGGCAACCAATGTTTTGTTTACGTTCATCTCTGATCATAATGAAGAAACAAACTCATTTAGTGTACACATATATGTATAGGTTAGTTTTTGCATCGATTATATTGATTATACAGTATGTTGATTTTTTTATTACCAATGTTTTACTTTATTTTTCTTAGGACTTCCAAATGAAATGTTTTTCTTTATGACGACGGCGTCATAAAGTACTGTACGCTCAGTAAACAACCTCGCTCAGAACAAACAAGGCATTTAACGCGCATGATGATAGTGATAAATAATGATACAGTACAGTATTTACAGTAAAAGCATTTACAAAATATGTTACCTTACAAATATAATTTACCGTGTCTATATAAAATCATACAGTACTGTACAGTACATATTGTACGTAGCAAAGCAGGAAAACAATTTACGAGAGAGAGAGAGAGAGAGAGAGAGAGAGAGAGAGAGAGAGAGAGAGAGAGAGAGAGATTGTTTTACGTACGTACTGTAAATGTAAATTTTAAACAAAAAAAATCAATTTACGAGAGAGAGAGAGAGAGAGAGAGAGAGAGAGAGAGAGAGAGAGAGAGAGAGAGAGAGATTGTTTTACGTACGTAAATGTAAATTTTAAACCAAAAAAATATGATAGGTTACAACATGTAGACTTTTAAAACCTTCCCTTTAACTTAATGCATACAGTACAGTACTAAACTATAAAACAGGCACAAATACAGTATTAGAATGTGAGAATATTAAAGTAAAAAATAAAGATTGTTACTGTACTCACCACGAAAGAAGTTCAAGAAAAACTTGAATGATGATGGCGATGAATTTGCTGCACAGTAGAAATGAAGATGATGAAGCTGATGATGTGTTCTACTGTGCATCCAGGTAGTATTTTACGTCTCTTCAGACGGAGGTGTCTTTTCCTGGGACACCTCTTCAACTTCTTCCTGAGAAACTTCTTCAATTTCTTCCGAAGGCGTACTAGCAGGAGGAACTGGCTCTTTTTTGCGAGGCTGGAAGAACATTGTGATCGGAAGGTGTTTGCCGCTGCTTCTTTTTTCGATCTAAGAGCATCTTGTAGGGAGTCATTATGTCATTAACCTTGTTGCAGAATTGCATCGACCGAACCATATCCTCTTCCCACTCTTGCAACATTTCTTTCAACTCCTTCACATGGTTGCAGGCCTTGGCAAGCCGTTCTAATGTTAAGCCCGTTTCTTCGACATTTTCTTGGGTCTCTTCCTGGGTTTCACTCTCTTCTTCGCTTGCCGATTTCGTCAGGTCTTCGAGGTCTGCGTCAGTTAGGGGCTGGGAATGGCAGTCCAACAACTCGTCGACGTCTTCAGTCGTCATGTCGCCAAACCCGTCACCTCCAATTATGGCAGCCAACTGCACAGATTTGCGTATTGCAGAGTGTTGGATTTCAGCAGGTGTAAATCCCTCGTCGTCGTAAACAATCTCGGGCCACAACTTCTTCCAGCTCGCATTCACGGTTGCAGGTTTCATCTCTTGCAGTGCCTTCTGAATATTCTGCAGGCACGTGGCTATGGTGTACTGCCGCCAGTACGCCTTCAAGTTAAAATCCTCATCCTCATTATCTTGGGCAGCATCCACACACGCAACGAGGTCAGCCAAGGTATTCTTCGTGTAGAGGGTCTTGAATGCCCTGATAACCCCCTGGTCCATCGGTTGAATTAATGACGTGGTGTTGGGTGGCAGGAACTCAACCTGAATGCCCTCATGCGACAGGTCAGTTGCGTGTCCACCAGCATTATCCATAAGGAGAAGGATCTTGAATGGCAAGCCCTTCTCTAAGAGATATTTGCTGACTTGCGGGATAAAACACTGATGGAACCAGTTGGAGGTCAGCATCTTCGTAATCCATGCTTTTTGATTATGCATCCAGTACACGGGAAGGAGATTCTTATTTTTATTTTTCAAAGCGCGAGGATTTTTTGACTTATAAATAAGCCCCGGCTTTAGCAAAAATCCAGCAGCATTACCACACATCACGAGGGTAACGCGATCCTTGAATGCTTTAAAGCCAGAGGCTTTGGCTTCCTCTTTGAACAGGAAAGTTCGTGACGGCATTCTCTTCCAAAACAAGCCGGTCTCATCCATATTAAAGACTTGTTCCGGCTTGTATCCACCTTCGGCGATAATATTCTTGAATGTCTGGTTCGCGTAAGTTTCAGCAGCGGCAGTGTCAGCCAAAGCAGCCTCGCCATGCAGGCTTCTTTACATTTTATAGGAAAAGTAAACGTACAAACATACATATAGAGATTTAGAGAACAATGACACTCCCTTACCAGCTACCTGGGTGTTAAGTGGGCGGAGACCCAAGCTCATTAGACACCTGCCAAAAAGGGTCATTTCTGCTGGCGGGTAAATTCTTGTTGTTTGACTTTCAGTACAGTTTGTTTATATGAAAACACAGTAGCCTTATCTATTTAAATACATAAGCAAAACATACACATACATACATATATATATATATATATATATATATATATATATATATATATATATATATATATATATATATATATATGTATACATACATATATATATATATATATATATATATATATATATATATATACATATATATATATATATACACATACATATACATATACATACATATATATGTATATATACATTTATATACATACAACATTAATATCATAAACATATAATCATGTATATATCAATACTTATATCTAGCATAACACTATATATGTATATATCAATACATATGTAACTATATGTGCATACTATATACTAATATAATTGTACCCTTTAATGAATGGTAGCTTAGGTCTAAATATTAATTTCACAGCGACATTAATTATTCACAATACATTCAATTCTACATTAAGTGGTTAATGTTTTTTTATATAGCTTACAAATTTCTTTATATATAAAGGCGTCGAGTTTATACATTCCATGACCAATATTCAAGTTGTTTTCAAAGGTTTCTTTTATGAAACTGGACTCTATGATGTTTCTTTCCACTAAGTTATTTGAATAAATCAGTCCTCTGAAGAAGTATCACGAAACTAGTCAAGACTTAAGCGTATAATTCGTATTTTCATTTTCCCTGTGGTTCTTCTGCATCTGAGCATCACGTTTTCCTGTGATTTTTACGCATATATATATATATATATATATATATGTGTGTGTGTGTGTGTGTGTGTGTGTATGTGTGTGTTTATGTGTGTGTGTATGTGTGTGTGTGCTACAGTCAATATCTGAATTCAGACAGATTGTGGAGTGACTGAGCTTTTCAAGCAATACGTGTATTGCCTGGTTCACCCAGTCAATTTAGAAATTAGCTAAAAATTGCTGACAATTTATAAAGTGACCAAAATTTTTTTTTTTTTTTTTTTTTTTTGCATATTGACTTAAATGATTTCTGGTATAGATAATCGGTCAGATTGCCTATTGATAGTTTTTTTTTGTGCTGATGTCCGGGTAGTTTATCAGTATATATGCGTGTGTGTATGTGTGGCCGATACAAACGTAGAGAGTATGGTGTGGTGTGCGGAAGCCCTTTTTTTCACAAGGAAGACTTGCATTCAAAGTCATTACTGCTGACTAAATCTGAATACTACAGCCTGGTTGAGGAAATCAGATTAGCAATATTTGTAAATAACAAAACCAATTGGCAGTATTACATCCTTTGATATTGTATAGTCCTTGAGTGTGGTGCCGTTAAAAAGTTGATAAAATAACAGAACACTAAAACCCAAGAAAATGTTTAATTTGTGCACTTTAAAAGTATGTTCGACACAATGAAAAGTACTCACATTACTACGGGATAAGGCGGCAGTCAAATGGTCAAAGATTTAATACTGTAGAACTGATTAGTTCTCTGTGTGTTCAGTATATATATATATATATATATATATATATATATATATATATATATATATATATATATATATATATATATACATATATATATATATATTATATATATATATATATATATATATATAAAATATATAATATATATATATATATATATCATATATATATATATTTAATATATATATATATATTAATATATATATATATATATATATATATATATATATAATATATATATAAAACAGGGAAAAGTAGTGGATAACGATATATCAAGATTACCTATTAATGTATTGCATATAGCGTCCCTTAACTTTAATGGGTAGCCAATGAGGATGCTTTCCAACTAATGGACCTATTTTCAATGTTTTGGGCATCTCAAATTCTTGAAATCGATAATGGTAGGGAATTTATAGATTCTTTTTTATCATTTCGGAACCTAACTTCTTTGGCTAGACTTTAATGCTTCATGTTAAACCCAGGCATCAATTAAGTTAGGGATCAGATGAAGGACTTAACTATGACATAAAAGACATGGTAATTTCATTGTCAGGTGATAATGATGCAAGTGTCTTGTCTATGGCACTCAGGGTTGTTCAGTTATAATGGAACATAAGTTACCATTCTAGAATTAAATAATCAGTCAACAGAGTAACTCTAGTGTTCAGGCCAGAGTAGGTCTACGCTCGGCTGCACTTCCAGAGGAAATTTTGAAAACAATTGTTACTGAAGATGATTTACTTAAAACTTACACTTTTCTATCGGACTCTGCCCATCCAGATGATTTACCTGAGTGGTCAGCTGATCCAGATGATCCACCTGAGTGCTCTAGTCACTGTGAAGACTTTGCTCATCCAGATAGTGACGTCCACACACATAAAAAAAAAAAATGTTTCAAAAAGGTAACTGATAATTGCGTTCAGTAAGCTCATAGCCACAGGCCAAGTTTATCACAATTAATTAAATACTTATCTGTGTTATAAAGCTAAAAAAACCTTCCTTTTGATTCTGTTTTCTTCATTCAGATGGTTTGTCCGAGGGTTTTGCCTATCAAGATAGTTATTCCCGTTACCAGAATCCTACAGTAAGTTTTCATGTGCTTCAAGAAAGAGTAGCGGTTCAAAGATCGAGAGCAGCTGCTGGTCAGTTGGTCCAAACTGAATGGGAAAACGTAGTCGTTTAGATCGTGCCCTTGGTGATCTCGGAGATAATGAAACAATTCCCCTCCCTTTGGTTAATCGAGGTAGAGATGATCCCCGGGATGTTAAAGATGTTATCTCAGATTGTAATGAAAATGACATGTATTTAATAGCCGTGAGAGAAGCAATATTTAAGGGATGCTACAATAGAAGTCAACTATTTGTACCCAGTAACTGTATAGCCTTGCTCACGTTAGTGCATATAAGGAAATAGAACTTCGTCAGGTAGTACAGCAGTCTCCTACGTTAGATGGTCATCGCCATGCTGAGTCAAATTCTACAGTGAATAAGGAAAAATATCACACAAATTGCTGTAAATATTATAAGGAAAATTGCATGTACACTAAGTGGAACCATTCTTGTTTAGCCTGTAAAAATTATAACTGATTTACTCTTCCTTTTTTGGCACATATACTTTGATATTTTTATTATCACCTTTTATTGTCAAGTAGGTTTTATTTACTCAAGTATATTTTTTTTCTTATCTATATCAGTATATTACCCAGTATTAGGTATGCCAAGAAAATATATTATGATTTCAGTCACTTTATGAATTGTCTAAAGTTTTTAGCTGATTTTTTAATTGATCGTGTGATCCAGGCAATTTCCATATTTCCTGAAAATTTCAGTCACTTTATATAGTGTTTTGATTTAGATATTTACTGTAACATATATATATATATATATATATATATATATATATATATATATATATATATATATGCGTGTGTGTGTGTGTGTGTGTGTGTATGTGTGTGTGCGTGTGTGTGTATTCCAAACTTCTGATTTTACCACGATAAAGATAGGGTATATTGTAACCAGTTTCTTTCATACCGTTGTTCGTCGTTAATATACAGTAAATTATCCTGTGGTCTCACAACATATGTTGACGCTGATTCCTTGGAATTCCAATCTTGCTAATGGTCTTATAGTCTATTATTCATAAACTATTCTGCAAAAGATGTATTTGCTATGCTATGCGAATCTCCTTTGATATCACACTTTGGTCCAAATAGGGAATTAGGACAGACAGCACATGAAGGCACAGTGAGTGGACGTCATTGATGTCTGATGTTGGGAAGTGGTGTTTATGAGTGGTGATCTAGAGTTGCTTCCATTCATGGTATTCTGCTCTCCTCTTTGAACACTAAGAAGGTATATAATGAGAGAGAGAGAGAGAGAGAGAGAGAGAGAGAGAGAGAGAGAGAGAGAGAGAGAGAGAGAGAGAGAGAGAGAAAGCATTTTTACCTGTGTTTCCTACCGGAACAGAAAGTGTAGTAAGTTAAATTGTTTTAGAGCTCAGTGATATCTTTTAGCGATTTCCAATGGTAGCGGAACAATTTTCCTTCAAAATAAATTATTTTTTCTCGTGTTTCACAATTGTTTAGGAAATAATCTTATAAGTTATCCTGGTGCAAGCTGCCTAAATCTTTGCTCAGAAAAAAACACGGATTCACGTTTAGATTTTTTATTACTAGAAAAAAACTGAAAATAAATTATTTGCATGATATATTTTTTTCATGGATTTATGGGATATTTGTAGTTCCATGTAACGTTGAATGCTTTATTTTGAAAAACATTGAAGTAAAAACATGTTAATACAAAATAAATCTGCATGCATTTTGAAATATCGTCGTTTCCACCTCTTTTTACTAAAAAAAAACGTGCTATAAAACAAGATTCTGCTGGTTCTTATGTTAATTAAATTAAATATGACTAGTTAACCGATAACTATCAAACTGCTATCAAGCTGTAAAGTAAACACATTCCACACAGAAAACCTGTCAACAAAGCAAGCTCTAACTTCCACATATTTCTTGAAGAGAATCTTGAAAATTGAAAATTTGGAACAGCTGGTTCCTCTCATAAGGAGCGAAGAATAAGTTTGAGACCCGACAGAAGTTTTATAATTTCGTATTCGACGCAGCGTTTCCTGCCATATGAGCTGAGTAGTTTTAGTTTTAAGGATACTTTAATTTTGAATATATATATATATATATATATATATATATATATATATATATATATTATATATATATATATATATATATATATATATATATATATATATATATATATATATATATTATATATATATATATATATATATATATATATATATATATATATATATATATCCAGATACACCTTTTATGAAAACAATGAGTTGCATAGGTGATTTCGCAATCCAAAAAGGATATTTTATCCCATTCTGTTTGAATAACGTGTTTGTGCAAAAACGGATCTATTGTATGTTTCACGCAATAGGATCTCTATTCATTATATTTTATTTTGAAAGGTCGTTTATCGCGTTTTTTTCAGATTTAAACGAGTTAAAGAATCTGGAGATGATGGACTTTGGTAATCTCATAAGTAGTTAACATCATCTTATCACTCAACCCCCCCCCTCTCTCTCTCTCTCTCTCTCTCTCTCTCTCTCTCTCTCTCTCTCTCTCTCTCTCTCTCTCTCTCTCTCAAAAGAAAAAAAAAGACTTTTATATACCCTCTCAATTCTTTTCACTTAACTAGTAGAAAAATGTTTCTAAAGGGATCAATATACGACGATCAATCGTGAAGTTGCCTTTAAAAGTTGGGGGTAAATGCTACTACTATCATATGACACTTCACTACATTACTAAGAACTAGCGGGAGGTGCCTTGTATAATGTGTCAATTCTTCATCTGGTGAATGAGAGTCTAGAATTGCAACCATAATGCTTTCATAGACTAGCTATTGATACATCTTCATTGGAGATTATTGAAGATGTTTTGTTTCAAGTGTACTATTCCCTATTAATCGGGCATGTATAATCTTTTATTTGAAAATAATTAAATTTAGTTAGAGTCCTATGTAATTTAGTCATTATTTTTTTCTTTCATTTTATAGTAACTGAACTGTTTGTTGTGTAAACATTGATAAGACTAAAATGGAAGTATCTAACCTAACGTCAAGATCTGAAAATTTCAGCTTATTGATACATAAGACATCATTTATTCACTAATAACTAAGTATAAAGAGGTTCTTGACTAAAAAAAAACTATATTTCTGCGTGCGTGTTAGTATGTGTAAGAGAGAGAGAGAGAGAGAGAGAGAGAGAGAGAGAGAGAGAGAGAGAGAGAGAGAGAGAGGAGAGAGAGAGAGAGAGATGCCTAAGTAATATTATTATCATTATTATTACTTGCTAAGCTACAAAACTAGTTGGAAAAACCAGATGCTATAAGCCCAGGGGCTCCAATAGGAAAAATAGCCCAGTAGGGAAAGGAAACAAGTAACAAAAATAAAATATTTTATGAACAGCAACATAAATAAAATATAAAAACTTTAAGAAAACAAGAGGAAGAGAAATAAGATAGAATAGTGTACCCGATAGTAACCTCAAGCAAGAGAACTCTAACCCAAGACAGTGGAAGACCATGGTACAAAGGCTATGGCCCTACCCAAGACCAGAGACCAATGGTTTGATTTCGGAGTGTCCCTCTTCTAGAAGAGCTGCGTCAGGACCTTAGTTCCAAAATAATCGCCGGGAAGTTACTAGACTTTTTTACCAAGTTCTGTATTCCAGAAATCGTTCAGAGTGACTGAGTAACAAATTTCACTTCAAAATTGTTTAAGGACTCTATGAAACTATCATCCGGCGACAAAAGATGCATTAGAGAGATTTCATCAAACCCTAAGGAGTACGTTAACCAAGTACTACAACAAAACAGGAAATAAATGGGACATCGGACTACCATTAATATTATTTGAGGTACACATGCTTATCAAGAAAGCATGGGATATAGCCTGAATGAAATGATGTTTGGGCGAGAAGTAAGAGGAGCGAATAACGTGCTGGCAGAAAAATGGAAAGATCCAGAAGAAACTGATGGAGAATATGTGCAGAATATTAGGAAAAGGATCGGCGAAATAAAGTTTTCCCTCGAAAACATGAAAACTAGCTAAGGAAAAATGAAGAAAAGCTTTGGTAAAAAAGTAAAAACAGACAGTTTGTGGATGGACAACAGGTGTTGGTTTACTTACCGATAGGAGATACCCACTCACCAACAAGTTTCAAGGACCATTCTGGATTTAGGAAAATATCAGTGACCGGAACTACGTCATTGAAATACCAGGAAGAAGGATAAGTCAAAGGAAGGTACATGTTAACTTATCGAAACTGATACTGCAAGCACCAGATTATAACTGGAAATTCCTTATCTGAGTGGATGTATCAGACAATGGGGTTGGAGCTGTCTTATTGCAAAATGGCAAAGAAGGAATTCTTCTCCCTGTCTGTTTTATATCGTGGAAGCTGAAGAAGCATTAACAAGCCCACTCCACAGTTGAAAAGGAACTGCTAGCGCTGATCACAGCGATAAGGAATTTTGAACTTCATGTAAATAGACCAAAGAATGAAGAAATCATAGTTTACTCGGATCACAATCCCTTGAATTCTTTTAATAAAATTAAGAATAATAACCAAACCTTAACTAGAGGTTTGTTATGTTTCCAACCATATTGTATTAATGTGAAGCATATATCCGGTAAAAAGAATGTGGCCCGAAATAAATAATCTTTTTGGGGGGAGCTACCTTACGAAGCTGGTCTACATAAAGTAGATTATTTCATTCACGTATTTAATTTTTGTATTTAAGAGATGAATATCCAGCTCGTAAGGTAAGTTCTAAATTACATAAGATTAATCATTCATTTAGTTGTATTTTCATTCAGTTCCGTATATGTAAAATTATGTTATTTTAAAGAATAAAAATTTTTTTCACGTATTTTTTTTTACGAATTCTTAAGTAAGCTTAAAAAGTATGAATCACACACACAAAGTATGCTGTATGATCAACGCTAGGGAATTTGTTATATTTCCATGTGGTGGGAAAATGCATGAAGATTCTAGATTAAAGTTTATTCTTTTTTTATGTTACGAGAGGAGGCGGGCAGAGTTAGTTGAGACAGTTGCCTTGTCAAGCGACAATAGTACTATAATTCCTTATCTGACAAGCTGGCAATCTGACGCCACGAGGAACTGCCCAGACCTTGTGCACACACACAGAAAATGTTGCTGGAACCAACTGGAATATTGCAGAGTGTATTAGATTGATATATAAAAGCCTAGCAATGTATAGGAGCCAGAGGGATCAGCCTGACACTCCACAAGATCTGTGCTTCCGCCAGTCCTCTCACCAGTATTTATCCAGACACTTCGTATTTCCTCTCCAACTTTCATAGTGTTTCCTCTCAAACGTGCATAATGTTTTCACTCAAATGTGAAAAGTGTTTGGTCAAACATTGGAATTTCTGTGGTTCAAGATGTAAGAAGTGCCGTGTATGTGTGAGTAGAATGATATTGTAGAAATTAATTAGTTTTTGTTACTGGCTCTTTGATATTTGTTAAATAAGTGAACAAATTTATTTTTGCTTACATGTGCGGTAACCTTGTGTAAGCCGAAAGGACATAAGAGTAACAGTTACGTATATGTAAATGTACTTTTGATTTATATTCTATAGTGTTAAAGTGTCAACTTTTGTCATTAATTGTCAAAATTTAATATTTTCATAAATTAATTTCTAGTGAGAAAATAATTGTATTATTTTTAAGCATCTTTATTTTTCTTAGTCTTATGTCTATGAGTATTATAGACGGATATAACCGTTGGCAAAAATGGATTGCTAAGATATACCACCCAACACGGTATATATATATATATATATATATATATATATATATATATATATATATATATATATTATATATATATATATATATATACAGTGAACCCTCGTTTATCGCGGTAGATAGGTTCCAGACCCGGCCGCGATAGGTGAAATTCCACGAAGTAGTGACATCATATTTACCTATTTATTTAACATGTATATTCGGACTTTTAAAACCTTCCCTTGTACGTAGTACTGTTAACAAACCACCCTTTAATGTAAAGAACACTTAATGCATGTACTACAGCACCCTAAACTAAAACAGGCACAAATATTAAAGGCGATTTTATATCATGCGTTTCCTAAACACCTAAAAAGCACAATAAAAAATGGCAACCAATGTTTTGTTTACGTTCATCTCTGATCATAATGAAGAAACAAACTCATTTAGTGTACACATATATGTATAGGTTAGTTTTTGCATCGATTATATTGATTATACAGTATGTTGATTTTTTTATTACCAATGTTTTACTTTATTTTTCTTAGGACTTCCAAATGAAATGTTTTTCTTTATGACGACGGCGTCATAAAGTACTGTACGCTCAGTAAACAACCTCGCTCAGAACAAACAAGGCATTTAACGCGCATGATGATAGTGATAAATAATGATACAGTACAGTATTTACAGTAAAAGCATTTACAAAATATGTTACCTTACAAATATAATTTACCGTGTCTATATAAAATCATACAGTACTGTACAGTACATATTGTACGTAGCAAAGCAGGAAAACAATTTACGAGAGAGAGAGAGAGAGAGAGAGAGAGAGAGAGAGAGAGAGAGAGAGAGAGAGAGAGAGATTGTTTTACGTACGTACTGTAAATGTAAATTTTAAACAAAAAAAATCAATTTACGAGAGAGAGAGAGAGAGAGAGAGAGAGAGAGAGAGAGAGAGAGAGAGAGAGAGAGAGATTGTTTTACGTACGTAAATGTAAATTTTAAACCAAAAAAATATGATAGGTTACAACATGTAGACTTTTAAAACCTTCCCTTTAACTTAATGCATACAGTACAGTACTAAACTATAAAACAGGCACAAATACAGTATTAGAATGTGAGAATATTAAAGTAAAAAATAAAGATTGTTACTGTACTCACCACGAAAGAAGTTCAAGAAAAACTTGAATGATGATGGCGATGAATTTGCTGCACAGTAGAAATGAAGATGATGAAGCTGATGATGTGTTCTACTGTGCATCCAGGTAGTATTTTACGTCTCTTCAGACGGAGGTGTCTTTTCCTGGGACACCTCTTCAACTTCTTCCTGAGAAACTTCTTCAATTTCTTCCGAAGGCGTACTAGCAGGAGGAACTGGCTCTTTTTTGCGAGGCTGGAAGAACATTGTGATCGGAAGGTGTTTGCCGCTGCTTCTTTTTTCGATCTAAGAGCATCTTGTAGGGAGTCATTATGTCATTAACCTTGTTGCAGAATTGCATCGACCGAACCATATCCTCTTCCCACTCTTGCAACATTTCTTTCAACTCCTTCACATGGTTGCAGGCCTTGGCAAGCCGTTCTAATGTTAAGCCCGTTTCTTCGACATTTTCTTGGGTCTCTTCCTGGGTTTCACTCTCTTCTTCGCTTGCCGATTTCGTCAGGTCTTCGAGGTCTGCGTCAGTTAGGGGCTGGGAATGGCAGTCCAACAACTCGTCGACGTCTTCAGTCGTCATGTCGCCAAACCCGTCACCTCCAATTATGGCAGCCAA
>NC_090729.1:19637482-19649982 GCF_036898095.1 Palaemon carinicauda | reverse complement strand
GCGTACACTGTATCAGTGGTTCTTTGTGGCGGGATGTCAACAAAACACAACCCCCCACACCCTTGATCACTCTAACAGACAATTATCTCCACAAAACAAACTTTCCCCTTACGTTATCAACTGGACTCTTAGACAGAAGGAAAATGAAAGCAAAACATGACCTTAATGCTATATTTCTTACAAACTAAAATAATTAATACAAAAACCCTTCCACAATCAATTAAACACTTAACATCCACAACCAAAATAATTAGGCTTAAAATTAATCTTTAACTTAATAAGTATACCAAAAAACGTAACACCATTCAAATGAAAAAACCCTAACAAACTTAAAACTAAACTCGACCACAACCTAAATGTATATTATATTTTACGGGACATCGACATCGTCCTCAACACAAAGCCAAACTGTCTTTTATGGCAAACGGAACTATATGCAGTTCGTCAACTGAACTGAACAGTCAATTAGTGGTCATCATCATCATCATCGTCGTCATCATTATCATCGTCATCATCATCATCATACACAATCTTTATAAACAGGCCAGGTCATCGACAATCGTTAATCCATAAAAAGCAGTCTAAATATGATCAGTTCCAGGCCAGGTCATCAACAGTAATCCACTTTCAAAAAATTTAGTCACTCCAAAGGAGGAATCACGGCCTGCCAAAAATAAAAAAAGAAAAACACTTACGAACACTTCTAGCTAACTGAACTATCGCACTATAATCAAAGATAAATAATAAATTGTTCCTATCATTCACAATCACGACATGCAAAGATAAACAAAACTGTACTTACTCAGAAAATAAAAAAACACTTCCACGCTGGTAAATAATAATGATAATCCAGCATTCACACAACTGACGCTTCCAGCAGTCAAATCAAAATAAGCATTCACCCAAGACGTTCACCACTGTCGTAACCTAACTAAAAACATAAACAAACAATCTCATTTGTACCAACAGTCTTTCTCACCACCAACGATCGATACCCTAACTACTTTCGCTCGCTAACACAATATCTCTCTCTCTCTCTCTCTCTCTCTCTCTCTCTCTCTCTCTCTCTCTCTCTCTCTCTCTCTCTCTCTCTCTCTCTCTCTCTCTCTCTCAGGATTTGGCAAAAACAAAAAATAAAAATAAAGCAAAAATTAATCCTCCACATTCCTCCCCCCTTACTTTGCCAAATCCTTCTCACACAACACTTACATTATTTTTTTCATAACCCAGTCGCAGTCGGGAACGGGACCTCTACTCCGAGTAACTGGGCCTCCATATACTCTCTCAATCACTTCTTCCTTATCACCATCATTCGCTACATTAACACTATTCCTATCTAAATCCCTATCATCTAATATATCATGTACAATCATATCTACCTCGTTCTCATCTGGCCCTATAATTACACTCATTTCTGTAAACAGTTCATCCATTTCATCAAAAACATTCTCAACTTTAAAAAAAGATTCATTCATACTACTAATCATTCTCCTATCTCTCACTCTCGCATTCGTCATCCTTTCTTTTACATCACCTAAGGAAAAGCCACACACACTATAGGTATCATTCATACTCAGCCACGTTTCATCTGTATTAATACATTTATCCTCCACACTCACTTGTACATTTACACCCTTGTCATACTTATTCGTATTCTTACCTATACCTATAAATTTCCCTTGCACTTTCTCCTCACTTAAAACTTTCAAACGCCTCTTTTTCCTATATTCAACTAACACTAATTGTTTATTTTCCAGCCATAACTTCTCATGCATACTAGGTTCATACTTGCTCATTTCCAACCAATTACTCATCCCATTCTCACAAACATTAATCCTATTCCTTCCACACACACAGGAGGACTCACCCAGCGGAACCCTCTTACACTCTAGTTTCCCGAACATCCTGGCTGATTTACTCCCTTCTTCCTACATACCCTAGCTACATGCCCATCTACACCACATTCAGTACACTTACCCCGCGGCTCCTTGCATATTCTAGCATAATGACCATCCTTACCACAATTGCCGCAAATCACATTCGTACGATTGCTCCTACATCCACTCGCTATGTGCCCAGTCATACCACACCGATAACATTTTACCCCTTTCTCTTTCTTGCACTCGCTAATTCTATGCCCTACCTCACCACATCCAAAACAAGCACCTCAAGCCCATCTACATTCATTCTTCTTATGTCCTACTTTCCCACACCTATAACACTTTTCATCACGGACACGGCTATCTGACATACCTCGATGCGCACTCACACTCCTATCCCTATTGCGCCAATTACCCTGCCTAAATCCACCATTTGCTTGCACAGTTCCTCCGTTACTTGCCCTAACAGTCCTATCTATTACCTGATCAGCTATCTGCATTGGTCCTCTCAAAATTGCATCCTTATAACTACCAAATTCTATTACACTTTCTTCCATTCCAGTTCTTACACTCACAGATTTACTTTCTTTCACGCACCTATCTAACTCATAATCCTCAATTATCTCTAGTATATCATCCCATGTCAATCTCTCTTGCGTCCACCTCATTTTCTCTTTGTGTTTCAAATTAATAAATTCACACACATTCTCAGGTACTGTTGCCAAAAACTTCCTCATTAACTCCTTATTCTCATTTATGCCTTCATCCCCATACTTCTTCCTAGCTAACGTTTCCAACCTACATACGTACATTGATATAGCTTCTCCTGCATTCATCCTTGCCTCATCAAAATCATTCTTACGTTTATACCTAACACTCCCTTGCATACGTTTTACCTGCTCAATTATTCTCTTTTTCACACTTTCATAATCAACGTCCCCTACACTCATTATCACTCCATACATCGTCAACAAATACCCAGTCAAATATTCTCCTAACTCCCTAGCCCAAACTCTTTTACTATCACCATGCTTATCCTGACAATACCTCTCATACTCCTTGAAAAAATCATATACATCCCTACTGCTATGCTCATTGAACCTTTCACACCGAGGTACCTCTCTCATAAACACAGTCTTACACACATCACGTTCATTCTCACTGCTATCATCACTGTCTACTCCCTTGTTACCTTCTTCCTCATTTGAATATAATGAATCCAATTCCACACTTAAATTCCTATCCTTAACCATTCCCTTCTTACCCTTTTTCTTACTTACCACTTTCACCCATTCACGATCGTCCTTGCTATCAGCCTGATACTTTTTCTTCTCTTTCTTCACATCACTTTTACCTTTCCTTTCATCTTTCCTCTCACCTTTCTGTTCATCCTTACTAAGCCTTATTCCCTTATCTTCAATCTCACTATCACTATTACTGTTACTATCACTATCACTTCCTTTCCCATTATCACCTACCTTAACCTTCTCATCCACTATCAACCCATTACCCGAAGCTAAGGACACTCCTCCGACTGCACCTTCCCCCATTAAAGTCTTCATCATCCCCATTACTTGCCCCATCATATCTTCCATTCGTTTCTCCATTCGTTCTTCATTATTTCGCATCCTCATCTCAACACCCTCTTCCACTCTCTTTACAGTTCCCTGAATTTCCCTCAGTTTCCTATGCATCTCCTCATTCTCACACCTTAACCACTTATTCTCTTGCAACAACTTCTCCTCACGCTCCTTACTCAGCCGCAATTCCTCCTTCAAAACCCTCAACTGTTCGTCCATTTTTCATCAACCTTAATCTAATTTCTTATCCTATTCAGTCCTTCGTCTAAGAGTCCAGCTATCAGTCCCGCCTCAGCAGTCCCTGTTCGGGCGCCAAAATAATGTGGCGGGATGTCAACAAAACACAACCCCCCACACCCTTGATCACTCTAACAGACAATTATCTCCACAAAACAAACTTTCCCCTTACGTTATCAACTGGACTCTTGGACAGAAGGAAAATGAAAGCAAAACATGACCTTAATGCTATATTTCTTACAAACTAAAATAATTAATACAAAAACCCTTCCACAATCAATTAAACACTTAACATCCACAACCAAAATAATTAGACTTAAAATTAATCTTTAACTTAATAAGTATACCAAAAAACGTAACACCATTCAAATGAAAAAAACCCTAACAAACTTAAAACTAAACTCGACCACAACCAAAATGTATATTATATTTTACGGGACATCGACATCGTCCTCAACACAAAGCCAAACTGTCTTTTATGGCAAACGGAACTATATGCAGTTCGTCAACTGAACTGAACAGTCAATTAGTGGTCATCATCATCATCATCGTCGTCATCATTATCATCGTCATCATCATCATCATACACAATCTTTATAAACAGGCCAGGTCATCGACAATCGTTAATCCAAAAAAAGCAGTCTAAATATGATCAGTTCCAGGCCAGGTCATCAACAGTAATCCACTTTCAAAAAATTTAGTCACTCCAAAGGAGGAATCACGGCCTGCCAAAAATAAAAAAAGAAAAAACACTTACGAACACTTCTAGCTAACTGAACTATCGCACTATAATCAAAGATAAATAATAAATTGTTCCTATCATTCACAATCACGACAAGCAAAGATAAACAAAACTGTACTTACTCAGAAAATAAAAAAACACTTCCACGCTGGTAAATAATAATGATAATCCAGCATTCACACAACTGACGCTTCCAACAGTCAAATCAAAATAAGCATTCACCCAAGACGTTCACCACTGTCGTAACCTAACTAAAAACATAAACAAACAATCTCATTTGTACCAACAGTCTTTCTCACCATCAACGATCGATACCCTAACTACTTTCGCTCGCTAACACAATATCTCTCTCTCTCTCATCTCTCTCTCCTCCTCTCTCTCTCTCTCTCTCTCTCTCTCTCCTCTCTCCTCTCTCTCTCTCTCCTCTCTCTCTCTCAGGATTTGGCAAAAACAAAAAATAAAAATAAAGCAAAAATAAATCCTCCACAGCTTCAATTTGGCATAAATCTAAATTGTTTTGGTGATATCTCTACATCTCACAATATTTGATCTATAATTTGTTCACATATTTTCATTTTATGGGGGCATCAGCTTCATTCCCCTATAGTTGTTACAGGCTTTTTTCTTAAACATTGGGACGATAAAGCTCTCCCTCCATTCATCTACGATCTCTTCCTGTTCATACATCTTTTCAAACAGACCTACAGTATATTTAGGAACTCCTCTCCTAATGCTTTCCAGGCCTCACCTGGTATGGCATCAGGTCCCATTGCCTTACCATTTTTCACTTTTGCCTGTGCTCTCATCACTTCGCTCCTTCGTACACCAGATGTCAGTCTTTCATTTGTTATTCTTTCTTGCTCAGTTAATCTCTTAATTTCTTCACTCAATAGTCCTCTCAAAATATTCTTCCCACTTTAGCTGTATATCTTCATGTTTTCTCATAACTGTCCCATCTTTGGATTTTTATTTGCTTTATTCTAATATTATCTTTTGATTCTCTTGTTCCGGTATTTTGTCAAGCTATATATCCTCTTCTGACCTCATCATCATTAGGGGCGAATGATATAACTTGGAAAATAACCGTATTTCTGATCAAAATAATGCATAATTTTCCATGATCATGAACTGTTTTCTTTAATGGAAATGCCATTAGTATATCCCATCTCGGATTAGAATTGTGTTTAAATTTTGTTGACCTCGAAATCTTTTTAGATGCTTTCTTGATAGGAGTATTATAGACCTAAAAGCTGCCAAGTGGGTTGACAAATAATATAACGAGAATGTTTGCCAATGCCCACCCTGTCAACCATCTTGAAGATGATCTACGAAGAGAGAGGCTGGGGAGGATCTGTTGATATTAATATCATAAAAAATTAATCTTATCCTTCATCCTGAACATAATAAAATATGCTGATTCTTTCTTGCAAACACCATTATAAAAAAGACCACTTTTTGTCCGTTCCTCGCCAAACAGCAGTTTATACGACAAAGAATTCCAATATTTCTCTTTTGAAAAATATATGCTTATAGATACAATCAAACCATACCTCATATACTCTTCAGTATGATTTCCCATTCCTTGCTTCTTTATTCTTCGTCATTCATTTGGGAACTCTCTCTCTCTCTCTCTCTCTCTCTCTCTCTCTCTCTCTCTCTCTCTCTCTCTCTCTCCTCTCTCTCTCTCTCTCTCTCTCTCTCTCTCTCTCTTCCTCTGAATAAATGAGAACGTAATTCAGATTCTATTTCTCCGTAATCATTACAAGGAACAACAGAAAAATATCTCTCTTTTTACCTTAGAGCTTCTTACATTGACAACTGAATAGTTTTCACAACGCCGAATCAAGTTAAATAAGGAGGAAAGGAACACGTATTGGGATGTTAATTAACATACATTTCTTTAATGAACATTATATTTCTTACACAACCACACACACAGACACACACACATACACACACACACACACACACACACACACACATATATATATATATATATATATATATATATATATATATATATATATATATATATATATATATAATACATACATATATATATATATATATATATATATATATATATATATATATATATATATATATATATATATATATATATATATACATATACATATATATATTATAATATATATATATATATATATATATATATATATATATATATATATATATATATATGTGCGTGTGTGTGTGTGTGTGTGTGTGTTTATGTGTGTGTGTTTGATTATTGATCGTCATAAATTACTTCATAAGTTTTTAAAAACTGAGGAATATTTGACATTAGTCATAGTTTACAGCATGCCAGCATAATACACGAGCATAGCGAGCCATAAATAACGCGGCATTCTCCTAACTTGCAGGTGCAGGAAGAAATCCAAGTTTTAAACCCTTAAAATAACAAATATTTTTGCCATTTAGTTCCTTGTTCCCCGGAGAATTGCCTGCCTCTCTTTTCGTAGGTTTCTCTTCTTTCCTCCAAGGATGACCTTTTTTTTTTTTTCTGAGTAATCAAGATCTTTGTCATCTTTTCACATTTACAGAAGCAGCTGAAAATAGAAATTGGTTCCTAGTGAGAAATAGTCACAGAATCTATTCTTAAGTATTAGGAGTTTTACCTAATACGAATAATTAACCGTAATGTTTTGGTAATCTCAACTCTTTTTATGAAATTTGCTTACAAATTCGATGTTCCTTGTTAAGCTTTATTTATTCAGTTATTTGAGTTATAACTAATTATGATTTATTATAACTTATTATAAAGCATTTTCAACCAGTATATAGATACATATTCCCCTGCTAACTTTCATACAAAGCACTCTTTAATTAGAGAATAGAAAACGTAATGACTAAATTTGTGTATATGTCTAAAAGCAAAGGCTATGAGTAATTATAGATTGAGGTACAAAATAACCCCCCCCCCTCTCTCTCTCTCTCTCTCTCTCTCTCTCTCTCTCTCTCTCTCTCTCTCTCTCTCTCTCTCTCTCTCTCTCTCTCTCTCTCTCTCTTAATTGTGTTTTTGAAGCTAGTTATATATATACTCAACGACAACAATGAAAGAAAATAAACAAGAAGCACACCTAAAGTAATAATGGCTGTATGAATATGATGATCTATTATTGTTTCAAGCCATGCTAGAAGTTTAGCTTGAAAAATTAGGTTATAAGCCGGAAGACTCTAAGGGGAAAGCAGCTTAGTGAGGGGAAAACAGAGTAAAGAGTAAACCATCATTGAGAAATAAAAATTAAAGACAAAACGCCAGAATTCGTGGCAATGTTTATTATATAACGGATCAATGCGTCGTTTATCATTTCAGTAACATTTGAGCTCAGGTAATCATAAAAAAAAAGAGATCAGCTACGATTTATCCTTACAGGTTTTATGTCTGAAAAGTGCTTGTCACAGAGGGCTGTAAAATCAGCCGTTGACAGCGATTCTACCACGGTTCCACGATCTTCAATAAAATCCAGCAACTTATAAGGACATATGCTCTGATAACTAGTTTCACTAATTGCTGTCGTATGAAATCCCAACTGTTTCTGCTTTCCATTACAGTTTATTCAAGCATTGGCAATGGTGACTGATTGGTTGATTTGAAGTTTTCTGGCATCCTGACATTTAAGGTGATTAACGCCAATATAATTTATCATAGATAAAGAATAAACCAATTAAAGCCATAAAAGCGAAGATATCGTTTCAAAAATTAAATAGATTTCAGAAGACCTGCTTCTGAAGTAAGGTGAAAAATACTGTTAATATAGAAAGACACATCATGTTCAAGAATCTTGGCAAGGGTAAACCTTTCATCCTCACCTCGAGCATCGAACAGATATCATATTCTTTCACTACTATATATGGGGCATTTGGTCAGCAATTATCTCGCTGTCAAGAGTACCAAACAGTCGTAGCAATATGGCTGGTATTGACCAGTAAGCAGATATTCATGTGTCAAAGGAGTGTGACCAATGTGGATACGACAAAGAGTAGTCTCCTTCTTTCAGGGACTCATCGAAGTTGATCAATTCTTAGGATATTTCATGATGATGTAATCAAGAAAAGACACCGTGAGGGCCTAGTTATTGTAAAAGTTATATTGTAAAACGCGGAGAAAATAATTGCTTTCGGAATAAACGTACAGATGTTTTACCAACATTAGATCTTTTTTCCAGTTACTATATATACATTTTCTCTTCTCTTGTACTATTGAATGTGGACAAAAAAACATTCTAACAAACTTTTATCACCCCCCCCCCCAAAAAAAGGGAAAATAATGTTTTTGTGCGGTGAAAACCTTCACGTAGAGTAATAGTGGCAATGTGTCAGTATTAATTCAATCTGTTAATTTTTCAAATGTATTTTCCTGATATTTAATAAAAAAAAAAAATAAAAAAAAAACAAGAAATTCAAGGTAGCCATACCCATTACTTACTGTAGATATACTTTTTACAAGGTTTTTATGACCTTAACCATTTTCCCCAACTAAGGGATATCATATAAACACTACTTCACTTAAGGAGATGAAATGGGACTTGGTGGAGTAACTTTTCTTCTCTCGGGTGCATTTAGGGGTAACACATTCTTTTTTATGTTAACTTTACAAATTTTGTTATTAGATACACCTTAGAGTTCCGTATAGAATGGCATTATATAAGGTTATCATTGCGTAGTACTACTATTTTAATACTGCTCTTTACATACTTTTGCATCATAATTATCACGGCATTTTTTACAAGTTCCTACCTCACCAAATAAAAAGGATAATTCGAAGGAAGCAATAGCACTTTAGGGAGTTAAGCAGTTTAGAACACATGTATTTTGTGTTTGGGATCCAAAAGTGTGCACTTATTCTAATAATCTTTATAATTTGGATACCGATAGAAGCAGTCATATATATATGTATATATATATATATATATATATATATATATATATATATATATATATATATATATATATATATATATATATATATATATATATATATATATATATATATATATATATATATATATATACATACATATATATATATATATATATATATATATATATATATATATATATATATATATATATATATATATATATATATATATATATATATATATATATATATATACATTATCAGATACACAAGAGAAAACCTTCGAGTTTTGAGAATAATACACAACTCCCAGACATTAATATATTTTAATACTGAATATCCAAAAGGTCTCGTTACGTTACACTAAAAAAAATCTGAGAGATTACTTTACTTTTAACGGGAAGTATTGTTAAATCAACCTCTTAACTTCGGTTCTAAGTCAGGGGATACGAGAAAGTTACTGTAATAATTATTAGTGATCGAAATAATACACACTCTCAATAAATTTATATATTCTATAAGAATAAAAATTCGAAATTTATATCTAAACTAGACATAAGACTCAGAAAAAAAAGATGCTTAAAAATAATACAATTATTTTCTTCACTAGAAATTAATTTATGAAAATATTAAATTTTAACAATTAATGACAAAAGTTGACACTTTAACACTATAGAATATAAATCAAAAGTACATTTACATATACGTAACTGTTACTCTTATGTCCTTTCGGCTTACACAAGGTTACCGCACATGTAAGCAAAAATAAATTTGTTCACTTATTTAACAAATATCAAAGAGCCACTAACAAAAACTAATTAATTTCTACAATATCATTCTACTCACATATACACGGCACTTCTTTCAACTTGAACCACAGAAATTCCAATGTTTGACCAAACACTTTTCACATTTGAGTGAAAACACTATGCATGTTTGAGAGGAAACACTATGAAAGTTGGAGAGGAAATACGAAGTGTCTGGATAAATGCTGGTGAGAGGACTGGCGGAAGCACAGATCTTGTGGATTGTCCGGCTGATCCCTCTGGCTCCTATACATTGCTAGGCTTCTATATATCAATCTAATACACTCTGCAATATTCCAGTTGGTTCCAGCAACATTTTCTGTGTGTGTGTACATGGTCTGGGCTTTTCGCCGTGGCGTCAGATTGCCAGCTTGTCAGATAAGGAATTAAAGTACTATTGTCGCTTGACAAGGCAACTGTCTCAACTAACTCTGCCGCCTCCTCTCGTAATATATAAAAAAAGAATAAACTTTATTCTAGAATCTTCATGCATTTTCCCACTACATGGAAACATAACGAAATCCCTAGCGTTGATCATACAGCATACTTTGTGTGTGTGATTCATACATTTTAAGCTTACATAAGAATTCGTAACAAATCTACGTGAAATAAGAATTTTATTCTTTAAAATAATATAAATTTACATATACGGAACTGAATGAAAATACAACTAAATGAATGATTAATCTTATGTAATTTACATTTATTTACTCAATCCTCCATGAGAGGAACTTACCTAACGAGCTGGATATTCATCTCTTAAATACAAAAATGAAATACGTGAATGAAATAATCTACTTTATGTAGACCAGCTTCGTAAGGTAGCTCCCCCCAAAAAGATTATTTATTTCGGGCCACATTCTCTTTACCGGATATATGCTTCACATTAATACAATATGGTTGGAAACATAACAAACCTCTAGTTAAGGTTTGGTTATTATTCTTAATTTTATTAAAAGAATTCAAGGGATTGTGATCCGAGTAAACTATGATTTCTTCATTCTTTGGTCTATTTACATGAAGTTCAAAATTCCTTATCGCTGTGATCAGCGCTAGCAGTTCCTTTTCAACTGTGGAGTGGGCTTGTTAATGCTTCTTCAGCTTCCACTATATAAAACAGACAAGGAGAAGAATTCCTTCATTGCCATTTTGCAATAAGACAGCTCCAACCCCATTGTCTGATACATCCACTCAGATAAGGAATTTCCAGTTATAATCTGGTGCTTGCAGTATCAGTTTCGATAAGTTAACATGTACCTTCCTTTGACTTATCCTTCTTCCTGGTATTTCAATGACGTAGTTTCGGTCACGGATATTTTCCTAAATCCGGAATGGTCCTTGAAACTTGTTGGTGAGTGGGTATCTCCTATCGGTAAGTAAACCAACACCTGTTGTCCATCCACAAACTGTCTGTTTTTACTTTTTTACCAAAGCTTTTCTTCATTTTTCCTTAGCTAGTTTTCATGTTTTCGAGGGAAAACTTTATTTCGCCGATCCTGTTCCTCAAATTCTTCACATATTCTCCATCAGTATCCTCTGGATCTTTCCATTTTTCTGCCAGCACGTTAATCGGTCCTCTTACTTCTCGACCAAACATCATTTCATTCAGGCTATATCCCATGCTTTCTTGATAAGCATGTGTACCTCAAATAATATTAATGGTAGTCCGATGTCCCATTTATTTCCTGTTTTGTTGTAGTACTTGGTTAACGTACTCCTTAGGGTTTCATGAAATCTCTCAAATGCATCTTTTGTCCACGGATGATAGTTTCATAGAGTCCTTGAACAATTTGGAGTGAAATTTGTTACTCAGTCACTCTGAACTATTTCCGGAATATAAAACTTGGTAAAAAAGTCTAGTAACTTCCCGGCGATTATTTTGGAACTAAGTCCTGACAAGTATGGGTTCTGGGTATCTTGTCAATGGAAACATTAAAGTTAACATATATTCTTAGCCTTTCTTCATTCTCGGTAATGGTCCCACAATGTCGATCATCACCTTACTGAAGGGTTCTCCTCTTACTTCAATCTGGTGTAAGGGAGCTTTCTTGATGTAGTCGTCAGGCTTTCTAGCAATTTGTGAAACGTGACATGCGCTGCAAAACTGTCTCATATCTTAATGCATGCCAGACCAGAAAAAGTATCTCAAAATCTTCTCCGTTGTCTTTCGTATTCCCATGTGTCCCATCTCATGCGCTACGGCGATCACCTGTCTTCTGAGCAGTGCAGGAATCAGAATCTGATGGTACACGCCCCATTCGGCATTCCAAAGAATATCAAGGGGTCTATGCTTCCTCATAAGCAATCCATCCTTAAAGTAATAACAGGTGGGAGAATGTTGTATCTCCGTGTCATCCACCACATGGTACA
>NC_090729.1:19627482-19629982 GCF_036898095.1 Palaemon carinicauda | reverse complement strand
ACAATACTCAACATACTACTCCTGGCGCTAGCTCCAGTTGATAGCTACTGGTACTGCTCTTTGGCTATTCTTCATGATACAAGAATAGACTTCGTAGCTCTAGTAATAACTTCTTCAAACCAATACAATGCTGTTTAATCTCGTAAAGTAACCTAACCATACTTTTAGGCTACTTTATATCTTTTTATTTTTCTATTTTTTAAACAGTTTGTAGGATATGCAAAGCAACCTTTTGTAATCAATTCCTTTTGTAAGACAAAAATGCACGGAATAATGTGTTCCATATTTTTTACTTTTCTATAATCTTTTTAATTTCTGCTTTATTGCTGTAAACATATTGCATCTGAGTTTACATATCTTTAATTATTTTATTTTTCCATTGTTTTCCTCATCCTTTATTGTTCTGCTTCCAAAAAACAATATCATAGAAGATATTCTTAAAGCCTCAATACATTAGCTACCTCAAACAATAGTAAGCTATAAATTCCCTTCCAAAAATAAATCACAAATGTCATCCGCATCATTTATGTAATAGCCATAATTCACGGCAATTTAATTCAAACGAAAAAAACTACGGCGAAAAGGAAAGAGATTTATTTCGATTCTAGTTGAGATTTATTTAGTGTTGGAATCTGGAGCGTGAAATAGCTTATTTATATATCTTATTTGAGAGACTAGGTATTGAATTCTAGGCCAAATTATTATAGGGCTACTTCATTCATCATGTCAAGTAATATTAATCATGCCATATGAAAAGAGCCAGGGAAGGTATATTTATCATATTAATATGAATATTCTTCGTTGACTTTGGAGCTTTCATCGTTTATTGATGTCTCTTCCTAAATGAAGACACGCTTTCAATATATTGAGCAAGAGTATAGAATAAAGGCAATCGTCCGATGAATACCACTTGAGTCAAGGATTTACAAAGGGATAACGATTTTTTTTCATATAAAATTTATTCCGTAAGTCCCTCCAATACCGCCATTTCGCAAAGCAGATGTATATTCTAAATTATTGAGTGCTTTTATTCCTATCTTATACTGAATTAAACATTATATTAACTAAACATATTTTGATCTTCAAAAATCCATATCCCTAATTTTTTTTTTAAAATACCATTTTGTATTCCTCTTTTCATGTAAACCAAAATGTAAATCAGTGATCATGAATAGATGATTAATTTCCAGGCCAGCCGTGGTCAGATACATATAACGTGTTATTGACTTGTATAGCTGACGTGTCAATATGGTACAGTAACTGACACTTCTTCCCTCTAAAAGGCCAGAGTTTTTTAAAAAGATGTCTATTTTGACATCTTGTACCACATAAAACAAATATTGTTTCGATGAAAATATTGAATAAATTATCAATATTTCCAGGCTATGACAATGTGATTTAGATTACACCAATCTAATAGAAGCTTTATTAACAATTGTTTCAGTAGCTGAATTTCACAATACTCTAAACATTAATTATTCTTTTGATTACTCGTGAATCAGGTTAGGATTCTGAAAGTGGTTGGAACTGAGGCAGAATACTTGTATACTGTACATGGTAAAAGAATAGGAAGGGTTGATGATATATAATCACTATCTGAAAATGGTCTAGTAATGAAAATATCTTAAGCCTAGGCTTTATATTTAGACGGCACAACAACATCATTACATCATACATCGTAATGCTGAGAATTGGGAATGTTTCCAATTTGTTGGAATTGATTCCCCATAGCCCATTGAGGTTATTATACCTCCAATAATACGGAATGGGTAACTGAAATTCATTTATCTCCACTTTTCATTCCTCCATATTCCCTGTTGATTTAGGGCAAATCAATCTTTATGGTTTTCCATTCTAAGCGATGCACTGCCAATACTGACTATTGATGAATTCTGGGAAATTTCTATCAAAACTGAATGTTTACGAAATCTTTACAGTTTTGATAAAAACGTATTGAACTATTATTTATTGCATCTCTGTGAAAACAAATCTTAGATAAAATACAATGAAGAAAACTAAAATGTTTACATAGTAAAGATATGTTTTAGAACAAGTAATCTAGCATTGCTTTTTATTCTTTTTCACTACCTTCCGAAAGGTTTTTCACCTCACTCATCAAAACAAGAATTTACTAATATATAAAATTTCACCACGAGATCATGAGAAATGGAAATAATTAGAAAAAAAAAAACACCTATAATTGCATACCATCTTGGTAGGTTTAAGTATCCTTTATAGTATTAGATGTACCTTTAGGATTCAGAGGGATTTTAATTATTTGGTTATTTTTGATGCATAAAACATGAATTAATTGTGGAAGATATAAACTAGACTAATGTCCTCTCATATAAGTATTGTCGTCGAAAATTTATCCTTAAACTTCATTATACAGCAATTATTTATAGAATTTTATAAACCTGCAATAGAACCTTTTCTGTTTAGAAATCTCAGTCAAAAAGAACATCAACAATATGTAATGGGTAATAAAAGATACCGTATA
>NC_090729.1:19622482-19624982 GCF_036898095.1 Palaemon carinicauda | reverse complement strand
CACCATTGCGTCGCAGGGGTATACGGTAACCTTAGCTAGTTATTCCAATTTACGTGAAACATCTTATTTATATATGATAGAAAATAATATAGAATAGATATATCACATATTTTTTATTTATATTTGATTCATTTTTATAATTCGATAATGTGTCTGATATTATTTGGATAATTCAATTAAATGTAAAACCCAGCCACATATGTTTTTTATTATGATAATTAGTAACTTAATTTTGTTAGTGGATTAACATTTTTATTGTATCATATTCATAGTATTACAGTAGTACTAGCTTAAACTACATCCTATAAACTATTAGCCTAATAGAATATAAACCGTATAATGAATAAATTCAACAGTTTAATTAGAAGCGGTTATTAGTTGAGTACTTTCGGTAACCCCCCCCCCCCCCCGTCTCTCTCTCTCTCTCTCTCTCTCTCTCTCTCTCTCTCTCTCTCTCTCTCTCTCTCTCTAAATCTAGTTTTTAATAGAAAATGAGAAGTCCCCACAAAAAAAACAAATCAAGAAAACAAATGAAAATTAAATTGGCACTGAAGCATGATGATTAGATAATTACACAGAAAACTCGGCTTTTAAGTGGAAAAAGACACAAAATATTATTTGCGACATTGTATTTGTTCCAAGGTCATTACAACCTTTTTTTTTCAACTTTAGGGTCGATGAAATCATCGTTGCGTCGTCGACGTAATGGCGCAATGGCACTACTGATGACGCAAGTGCCAAGAACTGCATATATATATATATACATATTCCAAAGATCTGATTTTACCAATATAAAAATAAGGTATACTGCAATCCTGTTTCTTGCATCCTATTATTCGCCGTTAATATAAATTTTCCTGTGGTTTCACACCTTTAGTTGATGCTTGAAATCCCAATCTTGCTATCGGTCTTATGGTCTCTTATTCATAAACTTGTTTGCCGAAAATATTGTATTTGCTATACGAACATCATTTGATATTACACTCGGTCCAAATAGCGAATTAGATCATACAGCATATGAAGGGACAGTGAGTTGATATATTTGATGTTTGATGTTGGGAAGTGGTGTTTATGGAGTAGCGTTCAGTGAATTTTGTACTTTGGCTGATATAGAGTTGCTTCCATTCATGGAGTCCATACACAATTTTTTTTCTCTATTAGTCATTAAATTTATATTTCTTAGTATTTACATTTGATTAAAGTTAATGTATAATATTATCAATTATCATTTATGTAATTTTAGTAGCCTATTAGAAACGTTTCTGCTTCACATTCTGCTGGATGGGAGTTCGAGACCCCCACATGTTCTATTGTTTATAGAAGTGTCAGTGACCTCACCCGCCTTGTGAGGCATGGATTGGGATAGTTTTTATGAGGGAACCTATAGGTCTATCTGTTTAGTCATCAGCAGCCAATGCCTGGCACTCACTGATCTTACCTTGGTGGAGAGGGAGCGTGGGCGATGATCATAGGCTTATATGGTCATTCACTAGGGCATTGAACATTGCCCTTAAAACCTTTAAATTGTTTCAACATACTTTCCTCATATAGAGAGTACACGAGAATGACTTTGAATGCAGTCTTTGAATATCATAATGACATAGTGATATAAAATGAATGCCTCATGAATTAAATTTTTTACGCATTATGAATATGAATCAGCAGATGAATTGTTCACGGATAATAAGAAAGGGCCAATGAATATTACTATGGGAGTTTTAATAAGGGGAAAATATCATTTTGCAACAAAAAGTGAAATCTTTTTTGTAAAAGGAAAACCCTCCCTGTGACAACAAGGATGTCATTTCATCCTTTCACTGCTTGACCTTTTTGGTGCCGAAAGATCTAAGAAAGAAAGGAATCCATCAGAACCTTAGAGGAATAATGATGGAACAACTACACCCGACAAATTGTTCTCTCTCTACAACAGCGGAATTTTATCTTATTTTTACGTCGATTGCTTTTTATTCACTCTTGGAAGACTGTACACGCACTTTGTAAACAATTGAATATTGAAAGATATGGAGGAATTTCATACAAACGTGATTTTGAAAACTCCATTACTCATAGTAATTCCATGTAAGAATCAAGATTGCCTTAGAACAGTAAAAAAAAAAAAACATTAGTTATCACTATATTTTTTAGTAGGTTGCAAACAGTGTTGTTTTTTTTTTTATATGAAGTTTGAATAGTCAAGACAGAGATTGTTTACAATATCGTTTTTAGTTGAATAAGGAAATCCTAATCAAATATTCAATAATTTAAAATAGGATTTGTATACATACTTATTGTTTAAACTATATTAATTTTTTATCTGTTTGTATTATGCAGCAGAATACTCTATTTACTGTGACCCGAAATGGGGCTAAATTAATAATGTAGACAAACGGTTGTGTAGCCTAACTATTTTAAACTCTCCTGTAACTTCCTCAGCCACCAAAGAAGTGAATTAATTGAACGAGGAAACAAATTAATTTTAGGTAAAGGAATGCTGGTGAAT
>NC_090729.1:19614982-19617482 GCF_036898095.1 Palaemon carinicauda | reverse complement strand
GACACCCTTTCAGCCCGTTGGGGGTTTAACCAATAATAATTCTGGCGGATCGGACACGTTCCTAGGACCAAATCAATCTTGTGTTCTAATAGTTGGGTGTGACCCGGTGTGTCTTGCACTACCTGTGGGTGTTGTAGCAGGAGGTTCTTGACAATACCCCTCATAACAGTGTCCAAAGCAGGAGTGACGAGCTTAAAGTTGGCCTGGACCTCGGAGTTGCTATCGGGTGAGTGGATCTGGGTAACAGTACCCACCACATTGGCCCTTTGTTGATAGGGCTTAAGCAGGTAGATATGGAGCCACTTGGCTCGCCTTATGCCGCAATCCACTAGGTAATTTAATTTACCCTTCTTCCCAAGAATCTTGTGGGGGCCCGTAAATTTTGTGCTTAACGGTCCCTGTTCTCCTGGGTGGAGAAACGGAATTTGGTCTCCCACTTCAAAACTTCGATCCTGGGCTTCACGATCTACGTGACTTTTTGTGATGCAATTTCCCAGGCAGTTCGTAACTTAGCCTGTATATCTGGCAGCTCTTCCACCCAGGAGGCCTTGGAGGAGTCCTCCCAAGCTTCATAGAGTTTGTCAAGTGGCCCACGTGTGGAGTGAGCCTACAGCAACTCAAAAGGGCTGTATCCTGTGGTTTCTGAGCGTGCCTGGCGGAAGGCGAACAGAGCATAAGGCAAGTTCTCCTCCCAATCCGAAGAGCCAGCCTCCCCTAACTTCGTCAAGACTGTTTTTAGCGTTTGGTGGCAGCGCTCCACGAGTCCTTGGCTCTCTGGATGATATGCAGTAGAGGTCTGGTGGTGGATACCATGGTACTCCATTGCTGACTTAAACTCTCTTGCCATGAAGTGAGAGCCCTTATCCGACTGGACTGTGGCTGGGAACCCAAAACTACAAAAAAATTGTGTCAGTCCTCTGACAGCATGACTGGCATTGGCGCACCTGGTCGGTACAGCTTCGAGGTAGCGCGTGAACCGATCAATCATGGTTAATAAGAAACGATTTCCACGCTTACTACGGGGCAGGGAACCCACATAATCCACTAGTAAATCATGGAAGGGGATACCTGCAGATGGAATGGGATGGATAGAGCCCTCGGCACCACCTGGTTTGGGTTACCGGCAACTTGGCACGGATGGCAGGAAGCTACGTAAGCCTTAACACTCTTCTGCAATCCCGGCCAGAAGAAATGAGGCTGGATCAGGTGGGTAGTGCGTTTCACACCAAAGTGTCCTCCCAATCCCTCGAGCCATACGTAGCACCGCCAAGCTGAGATTACGGGGTAAAACTACTAGCCGGCGAAGGGCTTCTGCAGGATCATGAGGGCCTCGGGTGACTCTGAAGAGCACCGCTTCCTTCATCAGGAAATTTTCCTTTGAGAGGTTAATCATCTCTGCTTCGTCTGAGTAAGCAGTTTCCCTGTAGGTTTTCAGCGTCTCGTCAAACAACTGAGATTTGATAGGCTCCGTCCAACTCCCGAGGTCCTCTGGGGTAATGGACGCTTCTCCCTCAGACTCCCCTGAGACCCCTGGGCTAGTATTTGGGTTAGCTTCATTCCTGTGGTGGTGAGCAGCACCACTTCTTCCAAATAGGTTTCCGGGGTACAAGGCTCAGACTCATTGCTGTAGGAGGAAGGCTCTCGCGCCACCTCACTTAGCCAAGGTACTTCTCCAAGGTCAATGTCAGCTAGCCATTTGTCTTCTTCAGGAGGGGGGTTCTAAGTCCCGGGCTCCGGCTCGACTGCTTTCGTGCACCTGAGGGGCACGCGCTGTATGCCTCTTAAGAGGTGTTGTCCCAAGAGCAAGTCATAGCCCTCATGCCCGAGATCGCTCACTACCCCTAGCTTCACCTTTTGCTGAGCTGGGGCGTGGTCACTTTCAACTCCACAGTAGGAAGATCCTTAGTGACTCCTTCGAACCAACGGACCGTCATGCGATTGGCTCGCTGAACTTTGGCACCGATAGGCACCTGGTGCCATAAGATTAGTGAAACGTCTGCACCAGTATCCTGTAATGCTCTGACCGACTGCGGAGAGCCGTCTCCTTCAGGCAGAGCTACTGTGATCTCCCCAACAGCGGGCTGTCTTTTGGGAGCTTCACGGATAGATTTTGAGAGGGCAGCTGGAGAAGAGGCTGAGGATTTGCTGGGACATAGTGAGTAGTTCTTTGTGTGTCCGTAGCACTTACATACCTCGCAGTATGCAGTGGCATAGTTCGGCTTCGCCACCTTAACCTTGGGCTTGTTCTTCTGCTTCGTGGACTCAGTTGACTGACAGGATAGCTTCAGCCGACAGTTGGCTTCCAAGCGGTTAGATCTCCCGCAATGGCCACACTTGGTAGGGGAGATTGGATTTTGCCGGGGCTTAGACAGTTATCTGTTATTTTGCGCAAGTTAGTAAGAAGAGGAGCTTTCAGCACTTGTTGGAGAATTCGTAATGTTACCCATCTATGTAAATGTGTTTGTGGTAGCTCAGATCCCACTGATCACCGCCCAATTTC
>NC_090729.1:19597482-19604982 GCF_036898095.1 Palaemon carinicauda | reverse complement strand
TTAGTTAATCCGTTTAATGGATAACTAACTACCTTTATTTGTATCTGGAGATCAGTGTTTAATATCTCTCCTCATAATCTTTTCTTGTGAGTCATGTAGTTATATGAACATGGATAATGTATGGCCTTTTCTTCATTATTCTGTGTGAATATTGCACTGTTAGTTAAGCATATACATTGCTGACTTTAGATGGGTCCTTGGGTGGGTCTCTGGTCTACCTGCTGAGTGATTTGTATTCACTACATGGCCTTCTAGTGTCCTAGATTGGGTGGAGATGGGTTTGGCTACTGATCATACAGTATATCGTTGGTCTCTAGGACATTGTCCCCTCCCTGACCTCCGTTTATCATAGGGAATACAAAAAGTTAAAGTTTTAGCAATATAATCTTGATCGCTCCATTATATAATTAGGAAATCTAAAAGACCTATACAACTTTGCCTTAAGATTTATTGGAATTTACTGTTGTGGTATTCATTCTATTGTCTATCAATAATTCATCATGTTTTTCGGCCAATGTCATCTGATAATTTAATTTCAACGATTGCTTCAATTTGAAATTATTCTGCCATAGTATGAAAATATTAACACTCCACTTATTCACTAAGCTTCATGCATCGTGTTTCGAGGATTATCTCTTTGAACTGTCAATATTTTGGAGGAGTGTTTTTGTATGTTTCTTAGGTGTATATGTAAGATAATGTTCTGCCGATTAGGAATTGAAAATACCATACAGCTTTAGTTTTGTCTTACGATATTTTCCAGTTTCGTTAACCTTTTGTTAAAGTATTTTACCGATTTCTGAGCCATTTATAGTAAAATTCAACACGTTCCATTCCTTTCCTCACATACTAGAAACACCAGCTGAGCGTTTTGATTTTTCATTCTTTTTCCAGAATCAATTGATGTATAGCATGTATTAGAAAAAGAGAATCTCACCTCGATTAAACTTTTCAGTGAGAAAATGAACCTCTGACTTTAATTACAAATGCCAGTTGGTAAATACAGCGACACGGGGATTCAAAGCAGTGGACAAGGAATGGCACAGCTCTCACTTAGAATTATATATGGCATTCTTCATTATCACCTATAGCATTTTACACTTTGCTAATCACAAGCAGTGAATGGAATTTCTCAAAGGCCAAAGACATAACATTGGATAAATGAGAGAATAAAAACTTCTCTTGGGGTTTTGAAGAGGGTGGTAATAATTTATCAAATATTCACTATTCCCACCAAGTTACAGAGAGCGTATATTGAGGTCTACCTTTCCGCAATTTCCTTAGCGTTATATAGTTACTAAATTCTGTTGGGATGAACAAAAATATCTGGGCTTGACACTCTTTCTACTGAAGTCTAGCTAAAAATCTGGAATAGTTCAGCTTAATAGTGAAACCACTTCTAAATAAAACAAGAAATAAAAAGGAAGATATTATAATAAAAGCGTAAAATTAGTGATGTTTCCTGTATACCCAGAATTATATATGTTGAATTTTAAAAGGTGTCTTCTGCATATTCACTTGGAAGGAGTTTCCTTATAGTGTATCTGAAATAGCACCACCATTTTCTTTTATAACTCATGTTACAATTTCTTTTTGTTAGTTTCTTGGTTATATATTTAATTCTGTTTCTCTTACTTGAAGTGTATATTGAAGTACAATTAATTTAGTATTTTATATTTACAAGTCATCATATTTATGAGTGTGAATTTTATAACTATTTTTGCTTAATGTACATCTCATTATGTTTACTTAAGAGTTTAGTTGTTCTAATAAAATCAGAGGTTTTTAAGAAAAACATGGTGTTTCCTTGGAGCCCAATGCTCTCCTTTTTCCATACCTTCCTTGACGATGTGGGCTTAAATAATCCCCCACAATATGATTACTCAACGTAATAAAAAGCGTCTTATCTGTAATTCTGAGATTAAAGTAATGAAACTGGCGGGTATTAGGTGTTATGTAAAAAGCTTGACATTATTAAATTTTTGAAGGTCCAAGTCAAAGGTCAAGGTCAAGATCAAGAAATATGTCCAATTTACACAATCAGCCATAAGTTTGGACACCGTTGTCACAGAAATTTAAAACTAGGTTTATATTTGTGTGTATGAAAATCCACGCCTACGAAAAATAAGCTTCCTTGGCAGAGGTCTGCACTCTATTGAGTGCCCCTCTAATCATTTAATAAAATCGTTTCCATTTTCTTTTACTTTCTTTCCATAATCCACGTAGCTAATACGTTTAGTATGATCCTCAAAATTTGGCTCTTCGTTAGCACATTTTCTTATTTTAATTTTGTTTTTATACTGTATATTATATATCTATGGCCATAACATTGACTTATCTAGACCTGATCCACTCTTCAAATTCAGACATCCTTAGCTATTGTGAAATGAACGCAGAAGTGGTTATAGTTTTCCGTTTGGTCTGTTCATATTCATCTAAAGGAATATGAACAATTTGGCTACTTCCAGGCAGCCAGTGCCCAAATATCATTAGTTTCCGGATTAGTTTACTCAGTGATCACATTTAACCCCCCCCCCCTCCCCCCCCTCCCCCCCCTCTCTCTCTCTCTCTCTCTCTCTCTCTCTCTCTCTCCTCTCTCTCTCTCTCTCTCTCTCTCTTCTTAGAACGATTTTTTTTATATTATCTTCCAGACGAAGATTTTCGTTTTCACTAAGGATTTATTTCTAAATGAAAAGGGACACAAGCACTCTCTCAGCCAACAACGTTTCCGTTAATCCTCGAAAACATCTGTGTTTTTTAGGTAAAAATCTGGAGCTTAGAAGTACACATATATTTTGCAAAGTCGTCTTGTTTACCAACCAGCAGAGTTTTTCTTTTTTTTCCCCATGCGCACTCCTGGAAAAGAAAATCAGATCTAAATGTTCATTGCTAAGCTCCAAGTATAACAAACACTCCAAGTTTTTCAAAGAATGTCGCATTGAGACGAGGCTAGCCCATTGCAAAGAAGCACGCTAGCTACCCTTATACATAGTTATACACGCACAGAGAGAGAGAGAGAGAGAGAGAGAGAGAGAGAGAGAGAGAGAGAGAGAGAGAGAGAGAGAGAGAGAGAGAGAGCAATAATTTCATATCTGTCCTTCAGCAGTATTCTCTCTTCCTTTTCTGTGTACCAAATGTCCTTTTACTGGAATTCACAATTTTTCGGAAGTTGTATCAATTGTTTCCTAATTGTTGATCACATTACATCTTTTTGTATAGCTGATTGAAAGACATTGGTCGTGACACTAGCCGCCAGCAGTTGGGTATTATTATTATTATTATTATCATTATTATTATTATTATTATTATTATTATTTTTCTTTTTTTAATATGTAATTTTGTCATTATTGAGCTAGTTAGAAGGTAGAAAGATAGTCGGCAGCAATGGGGGCACGATTGTTTGTTTGTCAGCATGTCATGCCGGCTGGTTAGAGGGTAAAGAGCCAGTGGCGGGTGTAGAGAAATTAATTGACAACGTAGAGTTCATAGAAGTAGTTGGGTGCTCAGGTGGCGCAGTCGTCATGAGGTCAGCTTGGCATGGTACCTGGTTAAAGAGTAGAGATCCAGTTGGCGTCTGGGGCGGCATGACTGTACAGCGATGGAATGTCATTAGTTGAGCGTCGTCTATCCAGGAACGAGTCCAGGTGGGCTATATACTAAAGATAATGGTTTCCGTGGAACACGGAAGTAGTTTTGACATAGCTGACAAAGCCAGACTCTATGGCACAATAGGCGTAATAGTTAGCCCAGATGAGGAGGTCAGTTCAACAGAGTGTGTCATTGTGTATCTCTATTTCTGTGAGTTTGACGGTGCGCCCTTTCAGATGGTCGTCGTGAGTGGTGATTCCAAGAACAATAATAATTTGGTCGGTTAAAAAAAAGGGTGATTAGAATGTAGATGGTGCTGCGATACCGTCCAAGAAAAAAGGGCATTAAGACTACCACATAGTCATGAACATGTCCCCTGGTAGTAAAGGAGTTTAGTACAAGGGACTCACAGTGTAGATGTCTGAGACCAAGCCGGTTAGCTAGAACGGTCATGATGAAAGTGCACTGACTTCCAGAGTCAAGGAAGTCGCGAGTGTACACAGGGTGTTCATAGTGTATGGTACAAAAGGCGGTAGTGGCTAGTGCAGGGGCTGTGGTAGTTAGGTGGCTTTGCAGGGTCGTGGATGCTTTCTCAGTGACAAGTGCAGTTCTCAGTGAGTCACTTGGAAGACTAGTAAACAGGGGTAGAATATGGGCTTGCTGATGCAGCTGGCAGATAATTGAGTTTCTGCAATCGGTGGTGTTATGGTCAGAGGCACCATGTTTTATGCAACGAGCCCGTTGTTGCATATTGACTTTGCGTTCATCAAGGGTAGCATAGTTGGGGTAGACCATTGTCTGTTAGTTTTATCATGACAAAATAGACACGGCTTACACAGCCTACTGCTTGAATATTCTAATGTGGCTGTTGCAGTAGTGTGACTGCCTGGGGGGTCAGGAAGGCAAGATGATTGGTTGAAGTGTGGAGGCCTGGGTGGCTGCTGGGGTGGTAGTACCACTGTGCGGTCAATGTGGTGTGGCAGCTGGTTAATGTGGTTATAGTTTGGCACAAAGCCACAAGACAGCTCATTCTGGTCTTTGGTACGATCAAGACAGTGTCTTTTGGGTGGAATGCTAGTTCTCTTACTGGTTGAATGGTAGATCAACTGTTGCATTAGACGACATTAAGTATTTTGGTTAGTTCTGAGTTCCTCGAGGATAGGGTATTCAATTTGACAAATATCAAATCTTTTGGAGAGGGCTTTGGTTGGGATTCTTTCAGTGATAACCTCTCGTAGGATGTGTGAGGTATACTTTCGGCGTGTGAGGTGGCGATGCTGCTCCTCCCGGTTCAGCTAAGGAGCAGAGAAGTTCCGCAGCCCAGAGTGCTTGTTTCTGTGGTATGTGAGCTGGATGAAAGCTTGTATTTATTGCCTCTCGATACACTGAAAATGGTCGTACTCCTGCTGCAGGATTGCCACGCACCATTGATCGTAGGTTTAGATGAGTTGCGTATGAAAGACCTTGCAAAACCTCGACAAGATTTCTGTAGGTCATCGAACTTCTGGGGTTTGTTGTACTCCTTATCGTGTACAAGAAGCTTGAATGAGTACCACCATGAGTGCCAGAATTCAATCCTGCCAGAGAACATGGGGTATCAGGGTCAGTCAGTGGCCCTATTATGACAATGCTGTTTGGAGCAGGTGGAGTTGGTGAGCATGTACTGCCTTAACACGAGATGGGTAAGTTGTATGTAACCATCCTTTAAAGCTTTGGATAGTTCGTTGATGTTTTCCTGCTGAGGTGCCTTGGCAGGCAATGTCTTCTCATTCCAAAGTGCTGAAAGGTACCCATTGAGCTGGTTGGTTTTCTCCTCGTTGAGGGCTAGGTTGGGGTAGTTCTCAAAGATTAGGAAGTCAACTTTCCATCTTTGACAAAGTCTTGGATATTCTTTATCACGGTTGGGCTAATGATCAGAGAAACAATGAGTTTGTCTGATTGGAGTTTTTGCGAACATGCTCAGTTTCAACACGGGTTTTGGAAGTTTGTGGTGTCCATGAGGGACCTGCTGGGCTGGATGCAAGTATTTTTCCGTTTTTACGAGTTTGTCCAGGCGTACTTCTGAGTTTGGGGCGCGAATCACAGAATCGTTATTGGGATCACGAAATGTGATTTTAGGGTTAATCGGTATGAGCAGCTAATCACAGAATTTACTATTGGGGCTGTGAAAATCACAAATATGATGGGATTTAGACTAATATTTTCATATTTGAGCAACAAACACTGTACTGTGAATAACGGAACGTGATCGGGTACAGAATCACGAATGGGATTGCAGGGTTAGACAGTTTGAGCAGCAAATCACCGAGTATGTGATCGGGTGTTGTAAGAATCACTAGAGTGATTAGCTTAGGTGAATTTTAATGATCGTGCTGCAAATCCTTGAAGAAGTGGCTCAAGGTGGCAGGGATCCCGTGGGTGATTAGATTTAAGGTTTGAGTTATGGTAGAGCACGTGGTATGTACCATAGGGCACTTTCGTTTTCTAGCAAGGCAGGATTGGGCTAAGGCCACTCTTGATACTAGAGTAGAAGTCTTTGTAACACTAGGGTTTAAATGAAGTGGTACATGTGGCTTATAGTTAAGAATTTGTTTCTCCTTTTAACGAAAGAAAATTACTGATATGGAAGAGTTTCTTTTCATTTTTCAAAACCTTTAATAACACATTTCACTTATATTTTCTTCGAGGTGCGTTGACTACAGTAAAAATTACGTTATAAGCATTCTTATGCAAAAAAGAAATTTTTTATCACCTTGACTGAAAGTTCTATAAACATGATTATTAATAAATAAATATCTTAATATTATTCTTCACGTAGAACGTGTGGATAGAGCCATAGAGTAGCGAAAAGATTTAGAGGTTAATTTAAGTAACTATTTTGGCACTGAAGGATTTTTATGACCTAAGGCCGTTACAAAACTACAGAGTGTGGTACAACAGCATCTACTTTATTAAAAGTGAGCAGAGCAAAGGTTTCTAATTTCATGTTACATGAATGTTACGGGGACATCACAAATAATGAAGCGTAAGACAAACCTGGTTTGAGTTATTTAATCGAGTAGATCGAAGGTTGGAGTTTTATTTTATTTGTATAAATGTTACTGGGACATCACAGCTAATGGAGTGTAAGACATAATGGTTTGGTTTTCAAATAGATAACCGGGATTAAGGTAAAAAGGGGTAGAAAGTTCAAGTGACCAAAGGAGATGAAATAAAAGGATTCATAGGAAAGAGAAGAATTCTGGCAGAATAGTGTTACACTGATTGTTTACTTTATTCATTTATTTATTTATTTTTTATTTATTTATTTATTTTTTTTTTGAGCCTTCGTGGGTGCTGATTTTGTGTTTTCTTGAGGGCACCAGGGTATGTTCTTACATCAGGCACATCTTGGGCATCGACTTCGTTGTTATCGTCGTTGTTGTTGATGTTGATGTTGTTGTTGTTGTTCTGTGCGTTGATTATTCACGTTAGCACATCCTACAATCTGCTGCGAAAACTACCATTAATCTTTCTTTCCCTGTGCAGCTCAAGATTGGATTTCAACGATTGTATTTTTATTTTTAGATAAGCGTGAACTCTGTTTGATACATAAATCGAATTTCTGTTTTTCTCTGCCATAACTTAGATTTTCCTCACCTCGCCACTCATCTTGCCCAGGTGTATTCCCGTGCCCTCTAAAATTTCACTTCCATTATTGTACAGTCTGTATTGTTAAACGCTCCCAACTTTTAAATCCGCAAGGAAATAAGTGTATCTTGCATTACTAGAGACAATTAATAGATCAAACAGACTAACAGGCAAACAGGCATACAAAGCATGACTAACAACCAGGAAGAAAGTGGACGACTAATACAGTTAAGGGGAATATTCTCGTAAACTGGTAATAACATTGCATTATTAGGATCTCCC
>NC_090729.1:19584982-19592482 GCF_036898095.1 Palaemon carinicauda | reverse complement strand
CCAATTTTATCCTCAACCATTTTGTAAAGTCTTTTTTTTTTCCTACCATAACATGAGCACCATCTATTGTAATGACAAGAAATCTTTTCTATGTCTTCCTCTCTGTTCTCAAAATGGTTAGTGAATGCCTTCAGTATTTACTCTCCCTTGGTATTGTCATGTGCAGGTTTAAGACAACATAGCTTCTCGTGCACATCTGTGTCACTATACCTGGTAAAAACAGCCAAGCCGGGAATGCCATTAATGTCCACGCTTTCATCCAGGCACAGTAAGCACATGTGTACTACTTAAAGTAACCAATTGTTGCTGATTTACATTATCAGCCATTTCATGAATACGTATCACCGCGGTTCTACCTGAGACATACATGTCTTATCATTGAGATGGAAACTTGTTTGTTCAATATGATATCAAATATGCTCTAAGAAAGCTGTTTTTAAAAGTCTGTATCAATAAATCTGTCCATGCTTAGCAATAAACAAAGCTACTTTGTAACTGCCTTCACTTTCACTGTTTTTCCTAGCATTCAAGATTTTGAACACATTACATTTTTTCTCATAGCGGGTAACTGCTTTCTTAATCACCTCAACTTTCTCAGCACTATCTTCTTTTGTTTCGGAGTGTGGGTCAACACTATATGCAACATATGACACTTACGTAGCAGAGAGCACGCGCAGCTCGATCATTCTGTTGATTAAATCCAATCATTTGCCCATGATGACTAAAATAATCGGATATGAAGCTTGATTATTAATGAATTAGCTATGTTGACAATGAACAAGACAGATTCACTGAAACAGCACGAACCATACTCAGGTAAGTTAATCAAGATCCCTGGGAATTATAAAAGAGACCATACTACAGGTAGCCAATCTGGCATGATCGAAGAACATACTTGATCCTGTACAATCGTATTTATGCTGACCGGCGCCTATCATAGGAAAGGAAACAGATAGTAAGAAAGATGGATATATAGATAGAGAGAGAAAGATAGATAGGAAGATAGATAGTTAGAAAGATAATAATTTAAATCATTAAGTAAATAATGAAAATTATAAAAGTAAGTAATGATGCCAAATACACTCTCTCTCTCTCTCTCTCTCTCTCTCTCTCTCTCTCTCTCTCTCTCTCTCTCTCTCTCTCTCTCTCTCTCTCTCTCTCTCTCTCAGCATTTTTTCAGGATTTTCCTTTTGTTGCTTCAAATCAAACCGTGCCATATACAAGCACCCCTCGTGCCACATCTGGCACGTGTGCCATAGGTTGCCGACCCCTGGTGTAGCGGCTCCTCCACGTTGACCAGTTTTTCCGACTTTTTTCTTCAGCCTATGTGTTTGATCAATCACTATTTATATTTCTGTACATATTGTTTTTGTTATAACTCTTGTTAATGTAGTTTCTAAGGATGATGTATATTTTTCTTTCCCATTAATTCGTATGCTGTCTAGAGACATTGATCGAAATATGGGACCGTAAGTCCTAGATTTTGTCAATGTCGTCTACTGTATTTCAATATACGTGATTTTCCTGCAAATATTCAAGACCTTACAGTTACGTCCAGACAGGATGATATTCGTTTGTGCTCAGGAACTTAGGTTTTTAATATGAGGCACTCATCTGAGATCTATATAACTGGTTTTAAATGCGAATAATTTTGAAACGGGATGCCATTCCTAGGGCCAGGGGAATGGCGGTGTATATTAGCACTGAGTTCCCTTATTCTCTCAAGTTCCGCTATGCTTGTGGATGTCATGAAATTCATGCAATAAAAGTTTGTGACAAGAATAACAACTTCTATTTGTGTTCGCCCTACCGCAATCCAGACATGGATAATTCGGTGCTACTATAGCGTGAGGTCTACCGCCATATGTCGCCTACCCAGGGGGAGGGTGAGGTCTACCGCGTGACCAGCGTCCCAGAGCCCCGCCCCTAACCATCGAACATGTGAACTGCCCAAATCCATCAAAAACGTGACCTGTCCCCGTGACCTCCCCAAATAAAAGGAAGCAAATGGAGCTCCTAAATCAGTTTTTTCCCGTGGCCTAACAGAGATATCATCGATATCAGCCTTCTACAGTGAACGATCGGCAATATTATGTGGATCCAGCGACAAGAGCACACACAGAGGCAATTGAGCGATCGTGGTTGGACGCTAAAACGAAGATTCTGAAGAGAATGCGAGGTGTTGGTCATCAGCTCTTCCAGTCTCATCTTGATCCTTTTTGCTGGAAGGTGATGAGAAAAAATTCCAATGATCTAATTGTGTCATTCTTAGATGATGTACGAAGTGTGTATCGCTAGAATAAATGTATGGAAATATATGATAACCTGTTTGATATATGAAGAATGTATCGCTAGAATAAATGTATGGAAATATATGAAAACCTGTTTATTTTTACCTTCATTCCCTTTTTTTAATGTAATTAGAAATCCAATTATCTTATTTAAGTCATTTCTAAGATATGTTTAAATCAAGTGTTTATTGCTTAAACAAATGTATGAAATGTGTTTTATCTATGAGGGATGAATAATTCAGATGTAGACCTCACGCTATAGTACTAACGGGAGGTAGATCTCACGCTATAGTGTGGTAGACCTCAGGCTATAGTAGCACCAATAATTCTATCTTTGATTGTCTTCTTACAATTATGGCTAAGATAAAAAAAGGTAATAGAAAAGCCTCTTTTGTCCTTGTAGGTGATTCCACTACTCACCATACGGAGTGGCTCAATTCTGTTTCTCCTACCGTTCGTCAGGGCGTAAGAGCTTTACACTTTAGACTGCCTTGGAATCAGCCTATGAGCAAATCATAAGTGAAGCTACTCACAGGTCTGGTAACTGCTTGAACCTTGTATACACTGACTCCCCTGTCATTATAAGAAGTAAGGTTGGTTCTCTAGGAGGGACATCTGATCATGCCTTGAGCAGACTGTACCTGATGTATCATACTCTTGTAAGATTTCTATGTAATTTGAAGCCGACTGAAATAGGATTTTGAGCAATCATTTTGCCTTGAATTGGTCACAATTGTATATTAGTGGTGATCCTGTTGTTTTTTTGAATGAGAATTTAGTCAACATAATTGATAGGCCTATCCCTTCTTGTGTGCTTAGGTATCGAGTGAAGGACAAACCATGGTTCAATGATAATTGCAGACGTGCTTATTTCGAAAAACAGGAGGCCTCTCATATTTGGAAGAGTAACAGATCAGATTTGTCTAGGAACAACTATACCCGACCTAGAACTTTTGTTCATATATTGTATGATTCCACCGATAAGGAATATAATTTAACCGTAAAAGGAATTCTTTCTGGTATAACCCAGAAACATTAGTGGTGAACTACCCTTAAATTTCACTCTTTGTTGTAGATGCAACTGTTCTTGTTTTACCTAAACTAGGTGGCTCTGTCAGTCTAGGTCCAAAGAAAAAGACAACCCTTTTGGCCGATGTGTTTGACAGAAAGCAGAGTGATGAGAAACTTGATTTCCCTCATTCTTGTTTCTATGAGGCTAAACTAACTAGTTTAGCATTTCTTTCTCGTGAAATTAAAGATCTCTTGATGGACCTTGAGGCTTAGGGAGGTGTAGACCCAAATGGTATTTTTAATTTGTTTTTGTTTTTGTAATGACTGCAGATTTTCTAGGTCCAAAGCTATCTGTTATTTTGTGCAAGTTCGCAAGAATTGGAGCTTTTAGCACTTGTTTTAGAATTGGTAATGTCACTCCACTATATAAATATGTTCTTGATAGCTCAAGTCCAACAGATTACCGTTCAATTTCCATAAAACTCTTAATACCTAAATTTTTTTTAACGTTTTTTGGCAAACGTCCTTATAGGTTTGCTAAAGGTAATCATCTGTTCCCTAGTTTGCAATTTTGTTTTCGTAAAAAACTTAAAGCATGTGATGCCCTTCTCATAACCTCCAATGCTGTACAGAAATCCGTTGATTGTAGCTAGGGAGTTTGTATGATTGGCATTGATTTTAGTGTTGCCTTTGACCCTGTTAATCATGAGGCCCTTTTCTAACTCCAACAGTTGGGAGTGGGTGGGTCGTTTCTTAGCATCATTATTAAATGTTGTTGATGGGCACCATAGTGAGTATAGGAACGTGATATCTGTTGTTCCTCATTATAATGTTCTCGGCTCATTACTTTTCATATTATAGATTTTTTTATTTATTCTTATCGACAAAACTTTATATACATTTTAGTACAATATTTATATATGGTTTACACAACATAGTGGGCTTTATTCTGTAACAATAACACATCTTTCCCATTACTTTATAAAATATTTTGTCTAGAAAAATTAAAATATTTTCTTCCATAAAGAAATATAAGGCTATTAATCAACTATCACAACAAACCCCTTATACATCAACACGAAAACAAAAATAAATATTGTTTATAAATCTTTAATACTTCAAATATATTCTGGGACATGTGGTTTGGCCTAGAAAACAAGTCGGTTTCATACGAAAATGATGCTACACTCATTGAATCAATTCCATCTCCCGAATATAGATCTTGGGTTGCTGAATCCCTTAATAGAGATCTAGCTAAAATTAGTGGATGGTCCAAATTATGGGGTATATGAAGTTGAATCCTAACCAAACTCAAAGTATGATTGTAAGTACGTCAAGGCCTGTGGCTCCTCAACATCCGGATCTCAGATTTGCTAATGTTTCTTTATCTGCGCATGACTCTTAAAATTTTAGGTGTGATTTTCGACTGCAAATTTACTTTTGAAAATCAGATTAGGTCTGTGTCGTTTTCAATTCCAATATTCTGAAAATAAGGGTTTTAATTCTTTCAATCTACCTTGTCTCGGGTATTGTTCTCCTGTCTGGTCTTTAGCTCCTGATTCACATCTTCATTTTTTGGAAAGGTACTTACGGGCCAATAAATTTCTTATTCCTGATCTACTGTAGAAATTAATCTCTAACACCGTCATTCAATTATTTCGTTATGCATATTGCATAAGATTTTTCTTAATTCTAAATTCTTAGATTTTTCCGAATAGCTCTATCCTGTTCGTAATACTAATATTCAGGTTTTCTCCATCCAAAGGCTCAATAATACGCAGTATTCTAGAAGTCTTATTCCAGCTGTGACCGAGTTGTGGAAGGATCTTCCTCATCGGGTAGTTATATCAGCGGAGCTTCAAAAGTTCAAACTTGCAGCAAATATTTTTATGTTGAACAGGCTGATATAAGTCTTTTTATAGTTTATATATGAAATATCTGTATTGATGATCCTACTCTCTTTAAAATATCTTATTCTGATTGTTTATTATTTCGCATATATTTTCTTTATTTCCTTATTTCTTGTTTTCCAAGTAGAATTGTAGCCTAGCTAGTAATAATGATAATAATAATAATAATAATAATAATAATAATAATAATAATAATAATAATATGTGAAGAACTTCCAATTTCAATAAACAATAGCACTAATGAATCATACAATCAAGCGGACTGTTAGATAATATATAGTTATAATGAAGTTAGGCGAGGTATACTTTGTATACCATGTAAAAACTAAATTACTCCACCACCCCTATAGTTCAGCATTTTGCATATAGTCCCATGAATTTATTTGGATATTAATTCTTCACGTAGAAATAAAAACAATGGTTAGTATTTTAATGTCGCTATTTTATATAGCTATTCTATTGCGTTGAATAATGAACAAGAATAAGAATAATACCAGCAGTGTTTTATACATCTCATTTCCGGTGTCTCAATTCATGTCATAAACGATCGCTAAACATTTTTTATTTGATCATTTCTGACATGTACACAACCAAAGAAACTTCACCACTATCTGGCATTTCGACGTTGTTTTCAAAGTTTCAAACTTTTCGGCATGGTAAAATATACATTTGAAAAATTTGCATTGCAATCTCAAGTGTGAAGTGAAAAAAAGATATCACCTGACGCAAACATTTTGTTGGATATGAAGACATATTCGGTTGTGTCTGGACTCGCTTAAACCGTGTGCCTATTTATTCTATGACAATATCGGCACTGACACAAAGAAAATTTATTAACAAAGGAAACTTACTAATATATGATATATATGATATATGATATGATAAAATATATGATATATATGAAAAATATATGATATGTATGATATATTTGACTAATTATTGACTAGTATATGATTAGAATAATTAATGATTATGAAAAAAAACTTTTTTTTTTTTTTAATAACAACTTAGTTTTATGAACTTTTATCGAATGCATAAAGGGTCTTTAACTCTTTCTCCTTTATCAGAAAATGAATATACTGTTCATCTTCGGTTAACATACCATATGGTTTTCTCTGGTTCATAGAATTAAAAGGAGTATAGTGTTATTTACGGTGATGGTGTGAATACTTCAAAACGAATCATTAAATCTCAGAAAATAAATATTTGAAACTGCTCAAAATATTTTTCCGTTGCCATAAAAGATTTGCAAGAAGATAAAAACAATGCATTTTGTGAGAGTTGAAGCAGTTAGTGTACTAGTAATTTCAAATGAGAGTGAATGTATAGAAAACAATAACAATACTTTGTTTGAGGAAAATATATAATATTAGATAAATGAAAATACCTTTGGCAGAAAAAATATAATTAGAATCTCATGATACAGATTAATAACACATGATGATAAATATGTTATTGTATTTGCGTCTTTTTCCTTTTACTGTAGTAATTAAACTTTGCAAAAGAATTATAAATAGTAAATTTAAAAGTCAAGAGATGAGATTCAGATTAGATTATGACTTGAACGGTACTTCAAGGAATATCAAAGATTAGGTGGTAGAGAGATTATTCATATATAGGATGAGGTAAACATGGATGTAAAACATGAGATGACACATTTTAAAACCTAGATAAATATAAACTTGATTGGCAGCTGAGAAATTGGGACGTTTCTAGGAAATCTTATTCCCAGGAGAAACTGAAACGCTAATGTCGCCTCATATATATTATTTGCAAATATTTCAGCATTTCAAATGTCATTATCATTGCTACCTAAAGTGAAGATATAAGTAACAATACAATTTCAAATGAAAAATTACATAAAATAAGTAATGAATTATTAATAAATACTTACAAATTGAATAAAAAAGCAATCTGTTACGAAAAGGGGGAAAGAAGAGGTATTACAGTCGAGGTCAGGCCTAAGATATTTTATGTGAAAAGATTCTAAAAATTTTAAGCCACATACTGAAAAACAAGAGTCGATTATCTTAAAATGATCATTACGTAAATCGAACTTACGTATTTCCGAGTGTTCCCTAACAACTGAGTGTGGTGGATTACTTAGAGGTAGACCCGTTCTCCTCGACTTTCTCTTATCTTTTAGATAGCACGGATGATGGCATTTGAAATGTCGAAACGTTTGCAATAAATATATATGTGGCGACATTAATGTTTCAGTTTCTCATGATAGGCAGCTTTGATAAAATCTTGATATAAAGTTATAGAAACAATTTATGGCATAAACA
>NC_090729.1:19554982-19577482 GCF_036898095.1 Palaemon carinicauda | reverse complement strand
ATCCCAATTATCATTTGATATCCATGGTTTTCTCTTTGTAACTGCGTGTCCCAAGACTTCACTACCAACTTTCTGATATATGCTCTTAAAATCACACCATTCTTCATTAATTGTCTGATTTTCGTCCCCTAAAGTTTTTAAGACTGCAAATCGATTCCTACATTCAATTTCAAATGTTTCTCTGTGCTCTTCTCCTAAAACCCTTGTTGTAACAAACCTAGGTATTCTATTCATCTTTCTGTTGGGTGTTTTCAGTTTTGATTTCATTGCAGCAATGAGGTGCTTGTGATCACTACCAATATCGGCAACTATATAGCTTCTTACATTTCTCAGAGTTCTCCTTCTCTCTTTATTAATGGTAATATGATCTATGTGATTTTTGTTAATGCCACATGGTGAAGTCCATGTATACTTGAGGATATATATATATATATATATATATATATATATATATATATATATATATATATATATAAATATATATATATATATATATATATATATATATATATATATATATATATATATATATATATATATATACATACATACATATATATATATATATATATATATATATATATATATATATATATATATATATATATATATATATATATATATATAGTATATATATTCATTATAATTCAAGGTAGTTGCTGAGCAAATATCTTTCTTGCGAATAGAATCAGAGAAACTGTAGAGGCCTTAATTCTATTTATAATATAATGCCTTTATATCAAGGTATTTTCGCTATTGCTCCGGATATTATGTCCAAGAAAAGCTCTGTTATTCTTTCTTTTATTATAGAGATTATATCAAACACATGCACGGGGAAATAGAGTTTCCTAAGACAATTGATAATTTTGACTTGCTCTATGGTATTCTCGAGGATAATTGGAGTTAGATTTAATTACGAAGAGCGTATAGGCCTTTATACACTTTGTAAGAGAGAGAGAGAGAGAGAGAGAGAGAGAGAGAGAGAGAGAGAGAGAGAGAGAGAGAGAGAGAGAGAGAGAGAGAGAGAGAGAGCTGCTATTTGCTATATGTCAATTGCAGGAAAAACACATCTTTTCGGATAATGGTACGAGATATGCGTATGTAAAGATTGAGTCACAAGACGAAAGTAAGGCGACTTTGTGTAAAGAGGAGATCGCGCATCTCCCTCTAATATTCAATGAAGGTATGAGAGCAAGATGAAAGTATCGCTGATTAATGTGATGTCTTAGGCCTAATTGGCTGTGTGCTGCTGGCACGATATATATCTACATATATTTATTTTATTTCATATATATATATATATATATATATATATATATATATGTATATTTTTTTTTCGTTACGTGCACTCAGGGTAATTTAGGATATGAATATATAGTGGATTATATTTACATAAATTATTTTATAGTGTATTATACTTACATAAAGGAATGTAAAGTGTATAATATTTACATAAATGAAAATCTAGTGTATGGTTTTCACACAAATTATTAAAAAGTACCAAATCAAAATTCCTCTAATATTCAGTTTCACCGAATTAGTTAGAGTACCTGTAGTTATTATTATTATTATTATTATTATTATTATTATTATTATTATTATTATTATTATTATTATTATTATTATTGCTAGCTAAGCTACAACCCTAGTTGGAAAAGCAAGATGCTATAAACCCAAGGGCATCAACAGGGAAAAATATCCCGGTAAGGTAAGGAAATAAATAAACGATATGAGAAATATTCAGCAATTAAAATAAGATATTTTAAAAAACAGTAACAACATTAAAACTGATATTTCACATATAAACTATAACCTTAATGTCAGCCTGTTAAACATGAAAACATTTTCTGCAAGTTTTGAACTTTTGAAGTTCTACCGATTCAAATACCCAACCAGGAAGATCATCCCAAAAACTGGTCACAGCTCTAAAGAAACTTATAGAATACTGCGTAGTATTGAGCCTCGTGATGGAGAAGGCCTGCCTAATACAATTACCTGCATGCCTACCTTTACGAACATGATGGAACTGTCCGGGAAGATGTGAATATAAAGAATGATCAGGATTATGAAAAATCCTATGTAACATGCGCAATGAACTAAATGAACGACGGTGCCAGAGATTAATATCTAGATCAGGAATAAAGAATTCAATAAACCGTAAGTTCCTGTCAAAACAAATTAAGAGTAGAATCAGAAGCTGAATAATAGACAGGAGAGGAATACTATAAACAAGGTAGAAGGAGAGAATAAAAATACTTACTCAGAATAGACTGATATCCGAAAATCTTGAAAGACTTTCTCAATAAGCCTATTTTTGGGGGCGATTGAAGAAGACGCAGACCTAATGTGATTCTCAAAAGTAAATTGGCTCCCGAGAATCATAACTAAAATTTTAAATGAGTCATACGGTGAAAAAGAAACATCATCAATGCTGAGATCCGGATATTGAGGAGCCAGTGTTCTGAACCTACTTACAATAATAATTTGATTTTCGTTAGTATTTAACCTCAGGCCACATAATTTGTACCATACACTAATTTTAGCTAGTTCTCTATTAAGGCATTCAACAACTCCAGATCTCCATTCAGGATATGGAATTGATTGAAAGAGTGTAGCATTATCTGCATACGCAGCAAACCGGTTTTTTTTGTATGCCAAATCACATATCATATGCATATATTAGGAAAAGTAATGGGCAAAGAACACAACCCTGAGGAACACAAGATATCACATTCCTATACTAACTTTGGTGCCCATTAACAACAACTCTTTGTGATCTAGTATTTAAAGATTCAATAACGATGCTAAGAAACGGCCAACCCACTCCCAACTCTTTGAGTTTGAAAACAAGGGCCTCAGGATTAACACGTCAAAGGCAGCACTGAAATGAAGGCCAATCATACAAACTTCTTGACCACAATCAAGGGATATCTGTACAGGATTGGAGATTTTAAAAAGGACATCACACACTCCAAGGCCTTTACGAAACCCATATTGCAAACTAAGGAACAGATGATTACTTTCAGAAATATTTTTAAGACGTTTTAACAAATGACGTCCAAAAACTTTAGATAATATGGGAGTTATGGAAATTGGGTGGTAATCAGTTGGACGTGACCTACTACAAACACATCTACATAGTGGAGTAACGTTACTAACTCTCCAATAAGTGCTGCAAGCTCCACTTCTTGATAACTTACAGGAAATAACAGATAACCTTGAAGATAAAAAATCTCCAGTCTTTATAAAAAACACAAAGGAAAAATAACTTATGGGTGTACCCCTCATTAAGCATCACGATCCATCAAGATCTTACTATATGCCATTTGAAGGAATACTGGTATGAAAGTTATGGATGAAATAGGAAAACGTGTACCTTGATTATATCTAACATAGGTCAAGAGAAAGTAAAAAGTATCGGGAAAAAAAATAAATAAATAAATAAATAAAAAAAATAACTTGACCATGGGAACATTATAAGGTTTTGTAAATCAATGAAATATAATTGTGACTGTTTTGAGGAACCCCGGATACACCTGTATTCATCATTTTTATTTCACCTGCAATTGTCTACGTACAGTTCATTTGAATGAATGAACAGTTTCTAAAACATTTTTGTCATGACAAAAATAAATAACAGATTTCGGTTATTATGTAATAAAGCTACTTATCTTATGAGTGGGAATTGTAATGAAGGGAATTCACAAAGGACAAATACCTCTCGCTACATAACATATATGGATATTTGCAAGTGTTATCAATATCCGACTTCTAGGTGCTATTCAGTTTACATGGCTACTTTGAAGCCATAGTTCCCGTCGTTTATAAATAAAGAAAACTTCCTTTTGCAAGGTATGATTCTAACAGATGCACACAGAGTCACAGGGACGACGCACTGGCCCTAGGTGATCAAGTGGATTGAAGAATTCCTTAGAATTATCCATAGAATCAATAAACGAGATTTACTTCCGTAAAAAAAAAAAAATGCTCGGCTTCATAATAAATTATAAAACATGAGGTGGAGGCTTATCTCCTTTCAATTGTGCATAGTCGATAACTGCTATCGTATAGGGGCATTAAAATGCTGAAATAATAACTACAAGTGCGTAATTAAATTATTTTCATCTTGCGTGTATTATGCGAATTATGAATTTATACTTGGATAGCAAAGGGGAATAAATTTGGTCAGATTTCATTGGTTCATAAATCTCTTTATGATATCTTCATTACAGATAATATTTTTCCTTCATCAGAGGTAGTGTTTAAATATTTTCACGGCGATACGCGTATAGTGAAAGAACAACAGCTGCATCGTTTCCTTCGGCAGCAGCTGACTTGCTGCAGAGTTGGAAATTTATCGGGGAGAAGGAAATTCAACGATATATTTTGAGTGTAATATCATTATTGTCAAAAGTAGGTATTGGAAACCTTAACCACTGACGGGAAGGGTCGTTGTTGTTCCCAAAGCCAAGGAATATCGCCTCCTTATTTCAATGCATCCTCTATCGGTGTAACTATCAAATGACAATTTCTCGGAAGATTGTGGTGCAAGAAAAGGAATGTAGCAATATAGTCTCTTAACATACCCCCATACAAATAATAACATGCATATATATATATATATATATTACATATATAAAGATTATAGAACCTTGCAATAAAAGACCGACGCTAGATGAAAATATACACTCATAGTTATCAATAGGATAATGGTTAAAATTCTCTTTGCTTCTCTTTGTTAGAGCTTAAAGCTTACTTTTAACGTCAGATGAAAACAGTTTTTAAGATTCTTTAAAGTGATAACGTAAAGCTGTAGAATGAAAATAATAGCTTCGGGTGGTGATTGTAGTATTCCTGCATAAACGTATATATTTTTTCGTCGTGAATAAACAAAAGGAAACTTGCTGATCTGTACTAGTTCCAAACTCTTTGTGATTTACCGAAATGGTCAAGTCGTATGATACACTTGACTTACGTGATATCCTATTTGTCACATATCTTTTAAACAAATTAACATGTGAGTGTGTGTTTTATATATATATATATATATATATATATATATATATAACCTACTTAATAAATAAATAGAATAATATATGAATAACACAAAACATAACAGTAAAAAGTGTAGGACCCTAAAAAATTGTACTCAGAGTGCTAATAATATACTGTATTCCAAGGTCTATATATTAGCCTTTGGTGTGTTCTAACGTTTATGGGCAAAAGCTCCGTTTGCAGCATCACTAAACCCTGCTATCAAACATCCCAAGGCATGTAGGATTATAAGATGATATAGATATTATCCATAGCACGGAAATGCATTTTTTCACATACAAGTTGTATCCACAAAATAAGTCCCAGAGGAGTAATTCTATCTACTACATTAGATAATCGGGATCTTATCATGAATCGTTGTTTGTAAAATTTTCATTAGACCTCAGGTACTTTAAATGACAGAATACCTCATATATTTTTCGAGTATCATGTATAGTTACACGTTTCAGAAAATATACTGTCAAACACAACTGGAAAAACTGGAAATACATTACTCCAAAGTACATGATTTGCTGAGGATAGAAAACAGTGAAATTGTTCTGGCAAATGACCTCAGTCTGTTATTTCAACCCAGATTTTCTTATAAATTGCAGGGTATGATGAATTAGTTTCTATATTCATAAATGTATAAATCAATGCATTTAATATATTTTCTTTTTTTTAACTTAAGAAAACACAACGATATGAAACTACAGTTTCCTTTGCTTTAGATAAGAAGGAATGCATAATTGCTTCCTTATCTATGAATTTGAAAAAAATAAAAAATAAAACATTTCAAGAAATGTTAAAATCAACAATATATTTTAGTGAAGTCTAATCATCTTAGTACAGAATTAATTTTTGCTTATAATGTGGAGACTGCATATATTTACCGTGTGCAGGTTAGCCTGACCGTTTGTGGCAAAAAGTCCTTTTACCTTTGGTAACGATAAGAAATGTAATATTCTTTAAAACAATATATCAATTAATCAAACTGTTTTTTACATTTCCGAAAAAATATACATTATTAAAAAATAAATCCTAAATAAACTTGTAATAGCGTGAATAAATTGTAAAAACTATTTCTCTTAAATTTCAAAGTTCCCACAATTGACGTGATTACAAAAAAAAAAAATGACGTAAATAGCTCATTGTGTGTAAGGAGAGACAACAATCTACTAATGATGTCTTTGTGTATCTGTACAAGGTTGATAATCTGCCCTACCCCTCCTCCTCCTATTCTCTCTCTCTCTCTCTCTCTCTCTCTCTCTCTCTCTCTCTCTCTCATGGAAAATTGTTCCCATTAGCGTTGCTTTTTTTCGAGAAACGGTTTACAAGACGTTATTTAAAGCATCTGATTAATCGATTTAATGATTAATCGATTGATGATTCAGCTCCGATTAAGAATGCTTGTTAGAACATAGTCTTTTATAAACAGGATTTATAGTAGATTTACTAAAATTATTGTGTGCATTTAGTGAATGTGTAAATAAGTACGTAGTTCCACTGGAATTATTTCTGAGATGTTTGTGAAACATTGGAAAAAAAATCATATTAAAGGTGCAATATAATTCATATAATTTTCAGTACAATACTCCATATTAAATTTGCTAAAGGTAACTGAATAATGTACCAACCGTGTGTCACACAATTGTACATAATTCCTTTTGTATATATTATGCTTGTATCTTCGCTCTTCCCTCGCACTAAAACGAACATGAAAATTCATGTCTGGTTTTCCTCTGTAATATTGCCACTTACTACCTCCCATCCGCCGCAGTTTTGCTACTACCACTTCAGATTCGGGGCAACTGCGAAGAAATGTGACGGGCCGAGAGAAGGTTGTGAACTCAAAGGCAGGATGCAATCAACTGAGTTGTTTATTAAGGAACACTCTCCTTTATATACAAAACATCAAGGCAACCGGAAAATACATGTTCAAGAAAGTGACAATGTTACAGAGGAAATCCAGACATGAATTTTCATGTTCGTTTTAGTGCGAGGGAAGAGCGAAGATACAAGCATAATATATACAAAAGGAATTATGTACAATTGTGTGACACACGGTTGGTACAGTAATAACTTTATTTTGTGAAGAAATATGATTTAATATCAGAATCTTCCACTCACTAAAATTGCTTCCCTTTTTCTTGTTCTAAGCAATTCAGCTACCTCAGTCACTCATATATACATTATATACATGCTTACTTCTTCCCAGTGTTTCAGTTTAGTTTTATGGAGTACCATATACATAAATATACATACATATATATATATATATATATATATATATATGGGTATTAAAGGGTAAAATCCACAGGGGACAGGAAAGGAAAAGACCGGGTACCAAGCGCTTTCGTGTATTACGTACATCACTTCAGGGTACAAAGTAAAATCATACAATACAGAAACCTACCAAAACTGAAATAAAAGCCACAAAGAAGCGAAGCATTATCAATATGCTAAAATTATTAATAGTTGTTAAAAATGAATAAACAATTGTCGTTATATAATAAAATACTAGTAATATAACAATCGTTAAACTAAATGTTCATACTGATAAGTAATATATATATATATATATATATATGTATATATATATATATATACATATATATATTTATATACATATATATATATATATATACACACATATATATATATATATATATATCTATATATATATATATATATATATTTATATACAATCATATATATATATATATATATAATTAATCTTCAGTATGACGGCATTTTATATAACCAATAGGTCCATAACAACTTGGTATTTTTTTACATTATTTTTTATTCTCTGGATCAATATCTCAAAAACTCAAAGACGAGGTAATTTACTGTGTGTTTTTTCCAGTATTTATAGTAGGTGGTAGGTGATACCAAAGTTTTTACGGAGTACTTAGCATGGCCAGGGGCACCAGAAAAAGTCTTTATAAAAAAATATTTATAGTGCTAACATACACACGTAAATGAAATTTTGATAATGATAATAATAACTATAAGACGGGGAATAGAGAAATGAAAACATGTGGACGAATTTAGAAACACATTAAGAGGTCTAGTGGTTTTCTAGTTTTGTTGAGTTTTTGAACTTTTGTGTTAGGAAAGCAGTTGTTCATCTTTTTATACGGAGGGCAGTAAAAGATAAATACTCTGTTTTTCTTGTGATAATGATTACTTATGGCAAGGATTGGAAGAGTTCCAATTTTAACTTCTGAGTTAAATGTCTAATTATTAACGTGAAATTGCCGTAAGAATTTACACAAGTTACTGAAAATCTAACAATCTACTTATCTGAATGGATAAAACTAGAGATTGTGAATGATGTAGAATATTTTAAAATACAAAAATAAAACCGAAGAATAGAAAGGAAATGCACTAAACTTCACTGACAGTTAAATATATTCCACAAAGAAGAGTAACTTTCAAATTTGTCTTCTGCAGTGAAGTTGATATTCATATATAATTTTCATGAACAAGGATTCCGATATTGAAAGGTTAGCTGTGTTTGGCAAAATTATATCATTGCGAAGTAGGATGAAGTTTGAGAGTTTTTATTTAAAAAATCACCACTGTGGAAGGGAAAAGATACTCTTTGTGTAGGCTTTATTTTATGTCCTTTATTCATGCATAATATTGTGATGTTGTTTAGGATACGTTGGTACCTGTTACCGTTGGATAAGACAGAATTAATTTTAGAATAGAGAGATATGTCCTCTGGAACGCTATTTCCAGTTCCAATAGTATTGCTTTGTTTTGATAGAATTCTTATGAATACTTACATATGGAACGTTACCTTTATAGTAGAGTATACTAGCCATGAATTCATGCAATATGACTATATTACATTCAGTAATATATAGTCAACAAAAGTAAGAAACTAGCATAAAATTCAGAAACGGGAGACGAAAGTAAATACATTTCCTGAGTTAAAACCAGATGAGAGAGAGAGAGGGAGAGAGAGAGAGAGAGAGAGAGAGAGAGAGAGAGAGAGAGAGAGAGTGTCTGTTGTTTTAAGTTGTTTATTTAGGTGATGTTAGATACTTTCGGAAGAGAATATTTCTTTTATAAGCCACATATAAATAATGAGAAAGTCTTTAATGTTATTCCTTGCCATATGACTTTTAGCAGTCAATATGAAAAAACAAAAATTTAATAGAAAATATAAAGCAACAGTAATTCCTATCACAAAATTACGCAGTAAGGTATAAAACACAAAAAGTAGGAGTAATGAAAGTTATGAAATTGTATTTAAATTTTGCACTAATTGATAACCCTCCTATTATCATATTATCACCAGTTCCTGTTCCCATTCAGGATATGATTATAACGGGGAATTGTAAGCAAAGTCCATCCTATCCGAAGATGCAGGGAAGATGGCATTAGCTGCCAAAATTGTAAAGTAACGGCGACTCATTATTATTAATACCTTTTGAAAAGCTGAAGATAGAAAATCTATATCGATTTTCTATTCTCTATATATACTAGACATTGAAATATATTTACTGATGATCCTCGTAAACCGACTCTTTTCCTTCTGTGCATACTTGAAAGAGATTTTATGAAATCGTAATGATACCACCATTTTTTTTTTTGATAATACTATTAAATAAATAAGATAAAAATCTAAGCAAATACAGTGAAGACAGCTTTCAAGAACCTTGATATAGAGTTTAGTTAAATCAATGAGAAATAGCAGAACATATATTCCAATCTATTGTTAAAAAATCAAAATCGCCAAGAGAAACTCGGTAATATACCCAAGTGTAACATACATCCATGCTATGCCTGATTATCAAGATCCCCATCCTTTCCACTACGCCCTTCTTATATATCCAATCCAATCTAGTCCCTTCTCTAATCACAAAATGTAGCAATTCGGAATTATAGCGCTTTATTAACTGACGTGTTTACACCCATTCAGTGAACATGTCGAAATCACCTCAAAATATCTCAAAACTTTATTTTCACGTATAAAAATGGTTTCGTCACTGCTGCGTATCTTCATATCCCTTACATTCTATAACATGTAAATACTTTATATCACCAACCTCAAGGAATCTTATTCTATTCTCATTCAAAATACGCAAATCATTCCTATAAATGGGAGTTGGTTCAACCAATATTTCTTATACCCTGACCTAAGCTTCCACAGAAAATTACAGAATCTCACCAATCTTTTGCAAATACTTTGCTACATCTCTTGCTTCCCTTATATTTTGACTGACTTCTATTCCCATCTTACCATCAACCATTTTATCTACTCAAATATGCTTATATGAATCGACCACTTCCATTCTTCAAGGATTCCCAATATTCACCAATACATATTCCTGTTCTATCTTCTTCCCCATTACCACTACTTGCACTGATCTTCCGCTGACCTTTCAAATATCCCCAACCGTAAATATTATTAGACATGAATAAGTAACGGAGCTTGGTCATAAAATCCTTTTCCATCAAATCAGCCAAGTTATTTTCTTATCCCTTCAAATACTAACGAATGATTTGCTATCATAATTAAGATAAGATCAAAATCTCTCAATAGCTACAATCCCAACATTCCTTACTGTCACTTAATAAACACTAAATTAAAGCACTGTTCCCGCTTTTTTAAACCGTTCCTTAAGCCAATTGACTAGACAAAATAAATCAATTCCTTACAAACATATTCCCTGATATACAAAATAGTCCATAATATTTGTAAGATAAAACGGCATATGATATTTTCATGTATTGTATTGGTACAAGCAGTAACTTATAAATTCTACGAAAAAGAATAGCTATTTCCTTACCACTGGATGAATCTAAAGTAAAATGTTGAAGAAAACATCGCACAATTATATAAAAGTAATGGCAATATGGAAGTTAAAGAACTCTAATGTATAATAAACTGTCTATTCCCTTGCTATTATTTCCGTGTACTTGTGAACATCATGACCTCCAAACACAGATGTCCCTGTCATCCCCTCTAAGCCATCTGAAAGCACCATTTCTGGAAAAGAATTCCATGACGAAGTTTTGCTCAAGACCTTTCAACAAAATCTTTACTATTGTAAGCCACAAGACAGCTTGGTTATTTATGACTGCTTCTGGGACTAGACTTCGCATAGTTTATCACAGAGATTCTTGAATATCTCTTGTTAAGGTAAGATCTGATTCATATCTGGGGTTTACTATGAAAAGGTCAAGAATTATCATGGTATTTTTCTGTTTTGTGGTTCAGGATTCCAGTTCTGAATTTGTCTTCTATATCCGACCTTATTTCCCCGAAGATACTTACTGCTCTTTTGTGTTATCTTTATATTTAATAAATGTTGGAGCTTTTCACTTCAGAAATCCATTACTCATGGAATATATCAGATTTCACGTATTTTCCCTTGATAAAAAGTTCTCCAATGTTTTTTACCTCTATATTTATATTTTGTATTTATCCTTTTATTTCTAAGAAAGTTTGAGCATGAAACAATATTTCAAATCTATCTTTATGAAAATTATTAACTTATGATAAGATTAGTTACCTATTTAAAGGCTTAACCTGTAGACTATAAACTGAGGTAGGTATATATAGTTTTAGAAGTAATATATATATATATATATATACATATATATGTGTGTGTGTGTCTGTGTGTGTGTGTATATATATATATATATATATATATATAAATACATATATATATACATATATATATATATGTATATATATACATATATATATATTATATATATATACATATATATATATACAAATAAGCCATATATTTTTTATACATTAATATCTGGATTCTCTTAACGACATTGGGATCAGAGCCCCAGGCGAAATCACACACGACTCCCGGCCGGTCACAAGCTCTTGTCTTTGTTTGATTTCACCTAGGGCTCTGATCCCGAAGTCGTTATGAGAATCCAGACATTAATGTATCAAAAATATATGGCGTATTTGAATAGGAAAAACACGTTTAAATGTTTAAAATTTATCATATATATATATATATATATATATATATATATTTATATATACATATATATATATATATATATGCATATATATATATATATATATACATATATAAATATATATATATATATATATATATATCAACATTTGAGTAATTTATTGTACATCATGATTCAGAAAGATATTTCGTCATCCACTAAAATACCAAGAAGCCATTTGGTAATATACGAAAGCAAAATAGTTATTTCATTTGAGTTTGTTAGGCTGGTTTAAATAATAAATACTATATGGGAAATTGACTGCAACAACTAACAGTCCTTGACAAGACAATGAATGATTCACATTAGGGGTCGTCTTTTGTCAACTTGCTTCATTTCCAATACTAAATATCTACTTCTTGCCAAAAAGGAAGTTATGACAATCAGGTTTAAAGTAGGGATAAGGCATCTTGGGTAAATTCGGAGCGGGTGTCGCAAGTGGTCATATGTGACGAGAGATATAATACTAAACTGAAAATCTAGGTCTACTGTATCCGAATAAAACCAGTGATGATTTGTGGTTTATAACTATTAAGCATAGAATAATCTTATCGTTGATTTTAGGAAGGTAGAAAATGAATAAAAACAGATAAAAAATGCCAAGGCAGTTATAAATAGTATGATAATAGTATCTAGACTTTGATGGTATGAGCTTGTAGTGGAAATGGTTAAAGAGGAGAGAGAGAGAGTTAAGAGGGCTTAGTTTTCTATTAGATGGAAATGGAATGCAAAGGATTTGATGACCAGATGTGATCACGATGAATTGGGGAAAAAGAGTTTGGTAGCGGAAAATACTTTCAATAGAAATATTTGAAAATAACGATTGAAAGTACCCTAGTCTTTGGATGGGGATAGCAGTCGGGATAAAAAAGACATTTGCTTTGGTGGTCTACGTAAGATAAAAAGTAAAACTTTATAACAACAATGTCATCAATTTCGGCTGCATACTAACAGTTTCTGAGGAAAAAAAGAAAAACAGTACTGTTCATTTTTATTACAATTTTCTTAATCATTTTGTTTAATGATGTCTCAGAATCTGAAAAATAAACATATTTCAAACCACTAATATCATAATTCCGGATAAGGATTTGAAAGATTAAAAAGAAGTTGGTAAGAGTACGCCAAGCTTTAGCAATGCCGTCTTTTTCATTGAAGCAAACAAGATTGAGATTCATTGTTTTCTCTGACACCAATCGCCCTAAACATGAAAATAGATTTATCTTATGTTCGTCTCTCTCTCTCTCTCTCTCTCTCTCTCTCTCTCTCTCTCTCTCTCACTCATAATACTTTATGAAAGAAATATTCTATTTAGTGAGAGCATAATATCTTGAACGGAGACGGTGCCAGCAGAGTAATTGAAAAAGTTTGCTGTTTCAAGTCAGACCTTGTCACGATTATTTCACTCTGTAAATTAAGAAAATCGGATGAAGATTTGCCTGTGGAATGTGTATTTGTGTGTGTGTATTTTTTGCTGAAAACATTCGTTTTATCCATATGATGGCTGAGGAGGTATTAAAGAAACGTGGTGGAGAAAAATTTGCTCACGACGGACTCGTATACGTCTTTGATGAAGCAAGAAAACCTTAGAGCGAGTTTGAATATTGTCGGTATAAGGGACAGCTCCACGCTAAAGCTGGAGAGGTGGCGAGAGTTTTCTTTTTTTACATATTCATAAGCTTGTTTTTACTGTTAAATAGAAGAGTGAAAGTTGGAATGATTATGAACTGATAAACCAATTATTCTTAAATTTCAATGTAAAATTTAAAATTTTGAATTATTATGAATTCATAAACAAAATAATCATACTGTTTGTCTGGCCCCAAGTCAGATGGCGTCCAAACAGCAGCGTCCAGCTGTCTATTGGTGCCCATACGACCCCTTAAACGGCCGCGCCCAATAGTCCCATTCCGCTGTCTACATAACATTGGTTGCAAATTTCCTTACTGCGATGGGGAACAAGCTAGAGACCTTTCAAACGTATGTGTATATATATATATATATATATATTATTTAAACATATGTATATATATATATATATATATATACATATATAAAACGGATTTTGAGCGAAGCGAAAAATCTATTTTTGGGTGAGATGGCCATGTCGTCCTGATGGAAGTTCCTATAGGGTAGCTTCCTAGGGTATATTACAACTACGGCGATATTCCCAGAGAATTTACCTTAAGGTACCAGAATTCTAACTCCTGGAGCGAGTATCCCTCGTGAAAGGGATATCGCGACATATCAGAGGACGTATTCTAGACACGTCACATGGCAATCTACATCCTGGACAGAGATTTCGTCTCGTAGGAGGTGATTGACGAGATACGAATTCGGGAAAGAAAAAGGGGAGCCGCTCCCAAGGCTTCCCTATCCCCCGATTCGTATGCGTGCCTGGCGCCAATCCTGGCGCCATCTGTATTCCTTGTAGCGTACACGAGGTGCTACAGATACTGTATGTAGGGAGGGGTCCTACAGCCCTTTCTTAGAAAGGCAAGGGCGGGTCCATCAAGACGACATGGCCATCTCACCCAAAAATTGATTTTTCGCTTCGCTCAAAATCCGCTTTTTGGGCTCAAGCCATGTCGTCCTGATGGAAGTGTACCAGAGCATTACTGTATCTGTGGATTCTCAGAACGTGCCGTACTCCCCGGAGGTAATTTTTTCCCGGTCGACTAGACCTAGAGACCTAAGATGTTACCGTTATACATCTTTTCAACTAACTATAAACTATGTTAGAGCTTCCTGCCCCCTACAGGGAAGAGTCCTACTAGACTCTGGAAAGTACATATATCTATGTATGAATACCAGGCAAGCTAATATAGTGGTCTCGACCTATATTAGTTAAAGCATAGTTTGTATAGAACCACTGCGTCAATATATATTGACCAGTAATCCGCACAATACTTGTATTGGACAAAGGTTTATATCCGCATAGGAAGAAACTAATAAAACCGCCCTCGTCCCTTTATGGGACGGAGTCCTCCCATTAGGGGACTACATAAACCAATGCAACATAGCTTGCATAACAGAACAATTCTATCAGAATTATCCCAGATAAGATACATAGAATTAAAATGCTCAATTATACCAATAAATTGACACAGGTGAAAGAGACGCAAGGTTCTCAAGAACAAGTTTATTGACAGATAATAAACAGACAGGTTAACAACAAATATATATATATATATATATATATATATATATATAAAAGAGGATAACCCAAAACTTTAAGCATAAGTATGATAGTAAACAGAACTTGTTTATCTGAAAGAAAAACCATTAAACACCACTTTAATAAGATACCGAGGTATCAAGTCATAAAAGTCTGTATTACAAATCAATCACATTAGCGTTAGAAACGCTCGGCACACATGTCTGAACTTATGCTAGGTTCACCTTTGAAAGAAGGAACAGTCTATATGGGCACTTGGTGCCCTCATTTGGTTTGTAGTACAGTATGTACCTACACACTCACCCTGGACTTAATCGTCCCAATTAAGACCACTGTTCCTCGCAGAGTTAAACAGTAGGGTTAACTACACGACCCACTGCTACCACAGATCTCTTAAGTTCCTCTACTTGCTTCGCATAGTGGCGAAAGAACACCCTGGAAGACTTCCAGCCCGTGTAAGAACGGAGATGTTCAAAATCCATACAATTAAAGAAATTTAGGGATGAGGCAACTTTCCTCGGATCGTGACCTGCGGGTGTACTGTCAGGATCCGCTCTGCGAATAAAATATGTGATTTTCGCTCTGAGTTGATTCAGAGATAAATTTGAGCCTGATGTTTCTCCCATGAATAGTTGACCACCCTTGAAGTCTGAAGTTCTACGAAGATAGACCTTTAGGCATTCTACTGGACATGGAGATGCATCTTCTTTCAGAGGGCAGATTCTCCAGGGACCCCACCTGTTGGTGGGTAACTCATTCTTGGCGAGAAACGTAGGATCCGGAAACAGGTTCAGATCCCCCCCATCCAGGAACTGAACACGACCTGCCTCTCTCGAGAGGGCTACGATCTCATTAACCCTGGCCCCGGACGCGAGTGCAAATAGGAAAATAACTTTTTGCGTCAAATCCTTTAACGCACATTCCTCATTGCTCAACAGGGAGGCGAAATGAAGAACTTTGTCTAAAGACCATGAAATGGGCTTTGGAGGTGCTGAAGGTCTGAGCCTAGCGCAGGCTTTCGGAACTTTATTAAAGATCTCGTTACCTATGTCGATCTGGAAGGCAAATAAAATGGGTCTCATCAAAGCAGATTTACACACTGAAATCGTGTTAGCTGCCAACCCTTGGCCATGGAGGTGGATGAAGAAAGATAAGCAGAAGTCTGTTGAGATCTCCTGCGGATTCTTTGCCTTTACAAAGGCCACCCATTTTCTCCAAGATGACTCATATTGCCTTCTAGTCGATTTGCACTTATATTCCTCTAGGAAGTCTATGCTGGCTTTCGAAATCCCGAAACGCTTTCTCACCGCAAGGGCGAGAAAATCATGAGCTGCAGGGTCCGGGTTTTCTGTAATGAAGCGCAGACAGTCGACTTCTGGACTCGCTGGGTCAGAACTGGATGTGGTAGCGGCACGAACTTCATCTGTAGTTCCAACGCCAAGGGGAACCACATACTGTTCGGCCACTTGTGGACCACTATTGCCGCTACCCCCTTGAAGGATCTCAGTTTGTTGAGGACCCTCAACAGAAGGTTGTGAGGAGGGAACAGATAAATCCTGGACCATCTGTTCCAGTCGAGGGACATTGCGTCCACTGCTTCCGCTAAGGGGTCCTCGTACGGGGACACGTACAGGGGCAACTTCTTGTTGTCTTTCGTCGCAAAGAGGTCTATCTGCAGTTCTGGGACTTGATTCAGAATGAAGGAGAATGATCCTGCGTCTAAGGACCATTCCGACTCTATCGGTGTGAACCTGGATAGAGCGTCCTCTGTCACATTGCAGACTCCTTGAAGGTGAACTGCCGACAGGTACCACTTCTTCTTTTCCGCCAATCGGAAAATGGCTAACATCACTTGGTTGAGAGGTGGTGACCTCGACCCTTGTCGATTCAAGCATCTCACAACCACCTCGCTGTCCATCACCAATCTTTTGTGGATCGAGTGACGCGGGGAGACTTTCTTTAAGGTAAGGAGCACTGCCATAGCTTCTAGAAAGTTTATATGAAAGGTCCTGAATAGCTTGGACCAAGTCCCCTGGACTTTTTTCCGATGAGAGTGACCTCCCCATCCCTCCTTTGAGGCGTCTGAGTGAATCGTCATCGACGGGGGAGGTGGCTGAAGAAGAACCGACTTCTTTAGATGTCTGGCTTGGGACCAAGGTCTGAGAAGAGTACGTAGCCGAGGCGGCACTGGTCTTCTCAGGTCTCTTCGCGCGTTTGATGCATACCTTCTCCAAACTCCGGTTGCATCCTTTAGCTGTGCTCTTAGCACTGGGTCTGTCACTGAAGCAAACTGGAGAGAGCCTAGTACCCTCTCCTGTTCGCGTCTTGATATCCTTTCGGAATCTAGAAGTCTCTTGACAGAGCCCGCTATCTCCTTCCTTTTCTTCGTCGGGATGGAGAAACTGTGTGACAAAAGGTCCCAGTGGATTCCCAGCCACTGGAACTTTTGGGATGGAGAAAGTCGAGACTTTTTTCTGTTGATCTTGAAGCCTAGGTACTCTAGGAACTGGATCACCTGACTGGAAGCTTGCAAGCATTCGGTCTCGGATGCTGCCCACACCAGCCAGTCGTCCAGGTAGGCTACTACCAGAATTCCCTTTAGGCGTAATTGTTTGAGAGCTGCACTCGCAAGCTTCGTGAAAATCCTTGGGGCTATGTTTAGCCCGAATGGCATGGCTCTGAAGGCGTACAGTCTCCGTTGTAGCCTGAACCCTAGGTAGGGGGAGAGTCGACGGCTGATTGGAATGTGCCAATAGGCATCTGACAAGTCTATAGAGACTGAGTATGCCCTCTTGGGCAGTAAGGTCCTTATGTGTTGCAGTGTTAGCATCTTGAATTTGCAATTCACTATGAACTTGTTGAGTGGCGACAAGTCCAGAATGACTCTGAGCTTTTCCGAGTCTTTCTTGGGAACACAAAACAGCCTCCTTTGGAATTTAATGGACTTCACCTTTCGGATCACCTTTTTCTCCAACAGTTCTTGAACGTACTCCTCCAAAACGGGGGTGGAGTGTTGGAAAAACCGAAGGCACGGGGGTGGAGTGCTGTACCAGCTCCAGCCCAGTCCATTCTTGAGTAGGCTTTGGGCCCAGGGATCGAAGGTCCAGCGATCCCAAAATTTCATCAGTCTCCCTCCTACCGGTATCGTTTCACTTGGACTGCCGTCCTGAGGTCTTGCCTCCCTGACCACGACCACCTCTGAATCCCCTTCCCCTTGAGGGGCGCCTAGACGAGCCTCTGGCTGCTCCTCTAGGTTTTGCACGAAAGGAAGAAGACTGTCCTTCGAACGTTGGGGTGAATGTGGTTGACTGACCTGGCACAGCCTGGGGTACCCACTGAAAAGTAGTCGGGGTTTGTGCCACCATCTGGGGCACTGGAGGCAATGGCAATTGCAGTTGCTGTTGCTGTCTATAAGGCTTGGCTGGCCGAGACGGTAGCCTAGTCCTCATATTCTTCTTCTTTGGTTGAGGACCCTCATCCGGGGAAGATTTTCTTTTGATAGCCAGGCCCCACTTCTGGAGAAGGTTTCTATTCTCCACGGCGGCCTTATCAACAACCTCTTTGACCACATCGGTAGGGAAAAGGTCTTTTCCCCATATGTTGGAGGAGATTAACTTCCTTGGCTCGTGTCTCACCGAAGCCCCGGTGAACACGAACTCCCTGCAAGCTCTCCTTGCCTTGACGAAGCCATAAAGGTCCTTCGTCACTGTGGCTAGGTGAGACTTAGCCACTACCATGAACATTTCATGGACCTTGGGTCACTTGCCATCGTCTCAAGAGTAGTCTGATGAGACATTGAGGCAGCCAGTCTTTCTTTTGTCTCGAACTCTCTTCGTAAAAGAGAGTCGGACAGCTTGGGGAGGTCCTCGCCGAATTGCCGTCCGGCAATATCAGCCTCCAACTTTCCCACTGAGAATGTCAGATGGACATCCTTCCAGTCTTTGTGGTCCATAGGCAGGGCCAGCGACAAGGGTTTACACTCCTCCAGGGAGGGGCAAGGCTTGCCGGCCTCGACTGCCTTTAGGACAGCCGCAAACCCTTTCTGTAAAAAGGGGAAGGCTCTATCAGGAGAGGACACAAAAGAAGGGAGCTTCTTGCTCAATGCAGCTACCTTCGAGTTAGAGAAGCCCCCTCTCTTTCATCGAGGATGAAAGTAGGGCTTGAGCCTTAGCGTGGTCCATAATAATGACCTCCTTCGGCTCTGTCTCCTCCCTTGAAGCTGGTTCTTTTCTCAGCCGGACATAGCAGTCCGGATATGATGCCTTGCTGGGCCAGAATTCTACCTCCTCTAGGGGAACTGAACCCAGCTTATCCGAGATGACGATCTTTCCAGTCGTCATCGGCATGTGCTCAGCATACCTCCATGGGTTAGCATCTGAGCATATGGGAAGGTCTTTCACATTGAGCCTTTTCCGGGGCCCATGTGATTCTGCCAGGGACTGCATACGCAGTTCCATTGCAGCCGCCTTCTCCTGATTCTCCTTCTGCATTTGTTGGATCATTCCAACAATCGAAGAGAGGGCCTGTCCCAGTTCTACTGGGAGACCAGCCGATGTTGAGGGGATAGGCTCCGGCATCTGAACCGGAGTAGCCGACACCTCGTCGACCTCATCCTCTACGACATCCGGGGTTTGAACTTCATCCTGACCTTCTGCCAGGAGGTCTTCTTCCAAACGTTTGTCCAGGTCAGACATCCTGTCATCCAACTGGATATCTTGCATCGCGACTGCGACTTCAACGTCCACCTGGACTTGATCTTGAGGGATCTCCTCTTGAGGCTGGTGAATCACTGCATCAGCTGATGCCTGGGGAAAAAGATACGCCCTCATCTTCTCACTTGGAAGATAAGGGCCAGAGGTGTTCTTCTTGAAGCCCCTTACCCAAGTACGAAGCTTTTCCCTTGCTATATCCCTTGATTCCGCCGTTCTAGGGGAATCAAAAACCTCAGTAATCAGGTTAGTGCATACAGTACATACCTGAGGGTCCCAATACTGGAGATCATCCTTGGAGACAGCGCATGCTGCGTGTCTCCTACAACACTCATGTCCGCAGAGGTTCTTGCTGCGGACATTGCAGAAAACATTTCCGCACTTCGGAGGGTCCTCCTGTAAAGAGAAGAAATTTCCATGAGTATCAAGTGAACTATGTATCACTGGATATGCATAGTATAGCATAACAATTCATAAAGGAAAGACACACACTTGTGTTTCCCTCACAACCCATTGTTGCAGCCTTCCAGATAATAAAATCAAAATGGTTTATCTCTTCTAGAGTAACCAATGCAAGGTTTCCAGAGGAAACAGGTGGAGCTCACACCTAAGCAATGATTTTAAAATCCTGGATAATAGACAGGGAAGAACTCAGCTTCCTATCTGAGGGCAACAGCAAAGGGATGTGCAAGAAAACACAATAGTGTTAGAAGATACAGTGCTGTACCAAAACCTTTACTATAGTTTTCTTCTTACTGTATATGCTATACAGAAGAATACTAGTACAGTATAGGGGGATGTGTGCCGGCCTGCCTTTGCCGGCCGGCACACACCACAACTAGCTTTAAAGTATACTACTTAACAGCTATAGGGCGGCAGCACTCTGGTTCAAATGCCTGTGCCGGTCGGCAGCAACTGCCGGCCGGTAACAGCCAGTGTTGGCCGGCAATGGCTGCCGGCCAGCAACTACACAAGGTAGTACCCAGCTGCCGGCCACACTCTTGGTGACCGGCAGACAAGGACTGACATAAAGCCGGCCGGCAAAGGTACAAGACCGATGCCAGCCGGCAGCAAAAGAACCAGAGGACTACACCTGCCCGGCTGCCGGCCTATGATAGGCCGGCAGCCGGGACAGGTACAGCACTAGAAGAAAATAGAATGGATGCCGGGATAAGAGTGTACACAACCTCCAAGCCCGGCAACCGAAAGAGTGCATATAAGGAAGGGGAGAAACTAATTCAGGCTTCCTTGACCAATGCCGTCCGGCTCTGCCGGCAGGCATGGATGAGGGACCAAGAGAGGTTCGGGCAGCACTCGAAAACAAAAGACCCTTGCCGGCCAGCAGCTCTGCCGGCCGGCAATGGCTGAGTCAATTCCACATCCCAACCTATACTAGGTCCAGAAGTAGAACGACGTACAGTACAGTAAGACCCCCTGCGGCCAGCTCTGCCGGCCGGCAAGGGGCTGAGTCAATTCCACATCCTAACCTATACTAGGTCTAGATGTAGAACGACGTACAGTACAGTAATGGCTAGGCCATTACGGAGATAGAGGGAGGAAGGGACAAGAGGGTCCTGCCAACCTTGCTTTAGTGACAGATCACCCGCAGCCAAGAAACTTATCTTAGCCTAAGGGAGATCTAAGGGGAAAGGCCAGCAATACTTGCCAGCTTCCAGAGCACCAAAGCAAGGAAGGCGTTGCTACTCCCAAGGGAAGAACTTATCCTCCCCCGAGAACAGCAACAGGACTAGTCTGGTAGATCACAAAAGAAGGAATCATAACTACAGAAACCTTCGGTAGTGACCTAAGGGAGCTAAGCTCCCTTTGTATGTGTTTGGTCAGCGAGGGGGACTCAGCCCCAAGCCAGACAACACACACTCAGACTAAAAACTCTGTTGTTCTGTCCCTCTTGAACCATAACTGACAGGAACAGGAAGGTACAGTAACACCCTAGTATAGTTTTTATCGAAAATAAATTCGGAAAAAACCACTTAGGGATAAGCCCAAGGCTTAAACAGAGGAAAAGGGATTGCATACCTTCTCCGAAGAAAAGAAAGCAACCGGGGAGTATGATAAAGTATACTAAGGCTCCATAAGCAACTAGCCTAGGCACCAAGAGAATCGATTACCTAATTCACCGAAACTCACACGTATACAATCTTGGAAATATTCCACACAGTCTAAAATGTATAAAATATAGCCTAAAGCTTCAATAAAATTTTAATTACACTCGGGAAAAACCAAAATCATGCATGAAGTACTAGGACCAAACGACTAGGCTACATGGCCTAGCATAGGACAGAATGGCGAATACTTCACCAAATAATACTAAGCTCGAAAGGAAATCCTATGTAATGCTAAATAGCTAAAATTTATTAAAGCAAAACAACCAGGAATGTCGCTCTGACTAACTAATTTATACCTAGCGAGCGACAGTGTCCAGGACACCTCTGGTAGGCTACGGCTCTTATATCAAAGATTAATCCTATTAATCACTCAAATTTTAACCAAGAGCCTACATTTTATACATAACAGACACTATACTCAACTTATCAGAGGCCAACGAAGACG
>NC_090729.1:19534982-19549982 GCF_036898095.1 Palaemon carinicauda | reverse complement strand
TGTATATATATATATATATATATAAATATATATATATGTATGTATATATATATATATATATACATATATATATATATATATATATACATATATATATATATATATATATGTATGTATATATATTTATATTTATATCAATTTATATGTCCTAATTCTTGTATGAAGATATGTGTTTTATGTCAAGTTAAATGAGCTCTATTATCATGAGAATTCCACATAACCTATGATTCAGCAGGTTGTTGGAGCAAGATTGCATTTTGATAGCGAAGGGTAGTTAGTGGCTTTTGTGCGTTCAAGTAGACAATGCTCTCACCTATTAGAGTGTTAGCAGTGTACAGTGCACTCTCGAACCTTTTGTAATAAAGTGAAAAACCCTATGTTCCGATGTCTCATTATCTGTTAACATGGGACATATTGTGGTCAGGTGTAAAAGTACGTCTGGTTGTGTATGCTGTGAGTGGAATTGTTCTTTAAGCAGGTAAAATAAAAATTTCAATATGGCTAGATACGCGAGCACTAACATAGCATATGGAGGAGCAGTAGTGTATACCTTTGCTGAGGAGGAATATAGACAGGATATTAGAACACAAGAATTGAAATTAAGTTAGATAACTTAGAGTGTTAATAAAACACATTCTTGGTTGAACGAGAAGAGGAGTGGCGCGCAACCATAGCATATCCGACGTAGTTCGAAAGTTGCCAGAACTCCAGGCAAGTTTTAGGCCTAATGTTGATCAACGGCCCAACAAAGGGTTTCAATCAATTGAAGAGTTTTTGAGAGACTTTGAAGTAGCCACATATGGGTGGTCGGAAAGAGAAAAATTTATTAAAGTAATTAGATTGCTGAAAGATGCATCGGCAATGGAGGTAATGTGCTGGCCACAAGACAGTTTTAGAAGTTATGCTGAAATAAAATGACGTTTAATTGAGAAATATGTCTTACCTTATGCGAGAAAGGGGAAAATAAAAGAAAATTACAAACCCAAAATTCGGGAAGGTGAATCCCTTCTTAGTTTTGTAACTCGCTTTTTTCTCGGTTGCGATTTGTTTGCTACCTGGAGTGCTAATCTCCCAGATGATAAAAAAGCAAATGCCCGTAAACATATTTATTTATTTATTATTATTAGTACTATTATTATTATTATTATTATTATTATTATTATTATTATTATTCCTAATAATATTAAAATCACAATTATTATTATTATCATTATTATTATTATTATTATTATTCCTAATAATATTAAAAACATAATTATCATTATTATTATTATTATTATTATTATTATTATTATTATTATTATTATTATTATTATTATTCATGTTGTTATTTGTTTGATGACCATTGCTCGTTAGTAGACGTAGTGAGTGCAATACAAAACATTTATAGACAGTTTGCCAAAAGAAAAAGTGACTGGGAAGGACTGGCCAGATTCCGAGAAGTTGGCTGGCATGAGAGGCACTCACCAACCCCCAAAGCAGGAGAGGGGAGAACGCAGTCAGCAGGTTAGAAGAGTCTTCAGGGGCTGGCAGTGTAGAGGAGAGGGGCGCCGACGATTGGAGTGCCCCACCCAAAGAATCCCTCCGCTTTTACACTTGTCAGGCCTTTGGTCAGATATCTATCCCAAAAATGCCCAACTAGAAACGCCAATGGCGAGCGGGCTGTGGCACACGCACACCTCCCCCCGCCCAACATTCGAGGGAAAGGAAACAGAGGAAGTGGGAGATGAAGGAGATCGATGCCCCCTCCCTCACGACATCAGAGGCAACTGCTGAGTCAGCGCTCCCATTGACGACGTACTTAGAGCAGCCACTGGGACCTCCAGAGGTAGCCCTGACCTCAACCCCGCAGCACTAGGGAGCAGCGGCAATGCAGCTGAGGTAATTGACCCATGCCCCATATATTGTAATCGCCGACTAGGAGAGGTAGTAGTTAGGATTGACCTGCAAGATAAATCCATTCAAGCACTGATCCACACAGGAGTCAGCGTTTCACTTATTGAAAAAAGATTTTCCTTAAACCCACTAAAGTCAGAGGCATTCCTCGTCCTTGACACGCCAGGAGGAAATAAAATATGCATAAACGATCGTCAACTTTAAAGGTGGGATCTGTGAAGTTTACACATTATTTTTTTGTCTTGCCCACCTTGGGGATTCCAGGAATCGAGGCTATTTTAGGAATAGATTTCAGTTTTAGTAATCAAATATACATTTTTGAGGGAAAAGTCATAAGAGAGAAAGTGCTTGTGCGGGCATGGGGAGACACTTGAGTAAGGTAACAGCTGTACCTGAGAGAGGAGAAGTGTTGTCTCCCCAGACGTTTACTAGTATATCAGTGACCCCGTGTCACCCTCTTCCGGAAGGATCCAAGGTCGTTGTTAAACCTAATGACAATTGGGCGCATGTAATTGTTTAGGGCTTATCGGAAATGAAAGGGAACAGAGCTGATATAACGATAGTTAATTTGTCAAATAAAAGAGTTGTGTTAGGAATTGATTCTGTGTGTGAATTAGAGTTATGTGAAATTGCTATTAATGGGATGGTGGGAGCCACAACTCCAGGCCGCACAGACGAACGCACTCAGAATCTGATTATGCAAGCGCGAAAATTATGTCCGTCGCAATATCAACCTGTAGTTAGTGACATTGTCAATAATTATTTCGATGTAATCGCAATTGGAGATGAGCCACCCGAGTTGATTGATTGATTGCCTTTTAGCATTGAAACTGTTCAGGAGGATCGATCAGGTCAAGGCTTTATAAGGTACCCATTCATTTCCAGGGAGAGATCCAAAAAGGGAAATTAATAAATCAAGGGAACAAGGTATAATAGAGGAGAGTGAATCCCCCTGGGCTTCTCCAATTGTAGCTGTTAGGAAAAAGGATGGCTCGGTAAGATTGTGTGTTGATTATATGAAGTTGAATGCAGTCACTAAGGATAATGCATTTCCATTGCCCTCGATCAAAGAATTACTTATGAAGGTACAGGATAGAAAATATATTACAACTGTTTATTTAAAATCTGGATACTATCAAATACCCATTCAAGAAGAGAGTAAATGTAAAACGGCATTTATAGCAAACGATCAACTATTTCAGTTTCATTTTCTTCCTTTCAGTGTTATAACTGCTCCAAGTCATTTCTCAAGAGTAAGGAATGTGGTTTTGTCTTCCTTAATTGGCCATAATGTTCTTGCTTATTTAGATGATATCATAATTACAGGGAATACGATCAAAACATAATAATATTCGTAAAGTTTTAGAAGCATTGCCGCGTAATGGTATGAAAATAAATTTGTCAAAGTGCAAATATTTCTGTAAACAGGTCGAATTTTTAGGTCACATGATAACAACAGAAGGTATCCAACCCTGCCCCAGTAAAGTAGCGGCTATTAAAGATTTCTCAAGGCCACGTTACCCTAAGGAAGTAGCTAGGTTCCTTGGGCTCACTGGGTATTACCATAAATTCATAAGAGGGTTTGGTGAGACAGCGAGACCCTTGGATGCTTTGAAGAAACAAAAAGTAATATATTGGGGAGTGGAAAAAGAAAAGGCCTTTAACCATTTGAAAGCTGCCTTAACTAGCAATGACTTACTCACATATCTTACACTTGATCACCCGTTTTTAGTGATAACAGATGCAAGTAGCGTAGCTATTGGTGGCGTAGTTTCACAACAAGATGATAAAGGTAGGGAGTGAACCCTTTGTTTTGCTTCCCGGGCATTAAAAGGGGCAAAAAAGAATTATAGTACATTCGATCGAGAGGCTTTGGCTATTCCTTGGATTCTAGAGAGGCATTGGTTCTTTTTATTAGGTTAGTCGATTGAGTTGCAAAGTGATCATCGCACCTTATGTGACCTCTTTTACAAAGGGGATTTGACCTCTCGACAAACGTGATGGAATAAGAGGTTGTTAGAGTTTAATATAAAGGGTTTTCACCACATAGAAGGTAAAGCTAACAAGGTAGCTGATGCCCTCTCCAGAGGTGCAGTAATAGGTGTATCAACTAGGGCACAAAAGAGGAACGAAGAACCTAACCAAAATATTGAAGACCTCCATCAAAATAGAGAAAATAGAGAACGGAGGTGAATTTTTCCGAGGAGCAAGCAGAATACAGAGAGAGAGAGAGAGAGAGAGAGAGAGAGAGAGAGAGAGAGAGAGAGAGATTTACAGATATTACAGAGAGCAAGAGATATTTGAGCGGTGAAGGTGAATATATGTGGGTGGCCGAGGACATGACCAGGGGTGTCCAAAATTAATGCCCTGATGATGCGGGTGTGATTGACTTGGAAGGTTGGGACATAAAAGAAGTTCGAGGACATAAAAAAAGTGGAATAGATGGAGAGAGTACAAGTAGTGATCAACAGGGAATCAGAGTGTTATCCGTCATTTCTGAATGTGCCTTGTGAGAATTTTTTTTTATAGAAAATATAAAAAATGATATATTATATTGTGCTTACCAGAAAAGGGGAGGGGAATTTGGTGCATGGATCCTCCCTCTTTAATTAATCAAGCCATCAACATTTACGTGCAAGTCCGTATGCAAGGCATTTAGGGATTGATAGAGCATTAAGGAGAACATATGAATCCTTCTTTTGGTTAAGAATGAAAAAATTTAAAGAAAATTATATAAAATGTTGTCATGCTTGTAACTGTTTCAAAGAACATAAAAACACTCTACCGGAAGCCAGAAAGTGGCCGTTGATTCCTGTTAAATTTTATAGGGTGCATATGGATGTGGTAGGACCATTTCCTACTGGTTTAACACAACATAAGTATATACGTGTATTTGTGGATGCATCTACTCGGTACACTGATACTTACGCAATACTGGATAAATCAGCAAATTCATTAGCTGTGAACTTTCATTACTAGATTTGGTTGCCCGAAAATTTATATAAGTGATAATGGTCTCGAGTTTATAAATAAGCGGGTGATATCGGTCACGGACATAATGAAATTGAACACTTTTCAGAGATGGCATATAGACCTTCAGCTAATGGCTTAGTGGAATCGCATAATAGGGAAGTAGTGCGAATTTCACGTAACTAAGTGGCTGATGACCCCCTTCATTGGCACGCCATGCTTCCTTCAGCTGAGCTAGCTTTGAACATTGCATATAATGCTTCCCTCAGGGACACGCCTTTCTTTTTAGTGTATGGACAGGATCCTGTGTTACCATATACGGTACTCATTAATTCGCAACAATTGCCAAATTATTCAACTGCGCAATACCGTGTATATTTATTAAATCTATTCAGGAGAGTGATGAACACCACTAAAAAGGTTTTTGAAAGGAGCTAATGAAAAACAGAGCTAAAAGTATGATGGTCGGCTCAAAACCGCACTGGTAAAAGTATTTGTGGGTGATCGTTTGTATTTGAAATGATTACAACCCTGGAAACACAAACTAGAAGCAGCGTATTTGGGTCCCTACCGAGTAAAGATGGTTAAATTTAACACAGTTGTGATGCAAAGTATTATTAATGGCGCAGTGTCCAAACATTACCAGGCACACATACATGGGGTGCCAGAAGAGGTAATTTTCAAAAGTGTCAATCCGAGTGTTCCTTCTTACCCCTGCATACATGACATTTCTCATTGACCACACCTCATTTCTTCTTTTGACGTGTTTTGAATAACTTGATAATAACAATGTGTTATTATGTTGATGCTTAATGTATACAAAAAGTGTTGTGGTAATTTTGCTGATTATGGCAATACTTATGACATACTGTTGCGTGAACCTAAATACAATCAGAGGTTAAATAGGTCATGTGAGATCCATCAGGGGGATGCTGTATTATTCATGTACATGTATTTATATGATTCCTGGTTGTTGGGGCCCGGGGGCGCGGAGGGTAGGGGGGTGGGGGGAGGCTGTTCGCGAATAGCAAGTGGCTGCAGGATTAAACTTCAGCCTTGAGGATAGGCAGTGCTAGAGAATGTATAGATGTCAATACCTTAAACTTAATGTTTTAAGAGAAGGGCATGAAGATGAATGATTTTCTCGGGTAAGCGGCTAGTGTCCACTAGTTGATAGTTGCTGGTGCATGTGTAGTAGTGATTTAAAATAAATGGCGAAACGATGGTAGTGAGTTGTGTAGCGAAACTGTGTCATAAACCAGGACAAGTAAAATCGAGGGATGAAGGATTATCTATTCCTAACACTGTCCACCTAAAAAGCCCGTATTGCCCGCAACCAGAGGGAGGTTATTGATGAGGTTTTGTAAGAATGACGTTGATATGATTTTTTTTTTACTTTGGGTATTTTGTATTTTACTTGCAGAGGTCTTAAGAAGAAATAATTGAAATCATTTATATTGTATTGTGTACAATTTTACATGCAATATTTCATTTTTAAGTTTTTCTTTGTGGAAGATGTGTTATTTTTGGGGGGTGATTTCTATATACAGTATATATTTTATGTTGTCTTTCTGTTCAGTATATAACATGCCTATTCCAGGTCGGAGTGTCCTTGCCCTAATCTATATATATATATATATATATATATATATATATATATATATATATATATATATATATATATATATATATATATATATATATAATCCATATATATATATATATATATATATATATATATATATGGATTATATACATATAATCCATATATATATATATATATATATATATATATATATATATATATATATATATATATATATGGATTACATATATACATATATATATATATATATATATATATATATATATATATATATATATATATATATATATGCGTGTGTGTGTTTGTGCGTATGTGTATGCATGATTGATTATAAGAATTTACTTGGTTTTTTGACGTATTTGTTTTTTACAATTTGAAATGATCTTATTACTTTTGCCCTTTGTAAATAGTATTTTAGATATTCACAAAAAAATGTTTCACGTCTCTCAGGGTGTTTTTTTTTTCAAATATATTATCTTCCTTTTAGCATTTCAATATATATTTATTTTACTGAACTGCACAAAAATAAGTATGATTTATCATTTAATTTTACATGAGTTTATCATCTATATAAATCTACGAATACAGAGATATAGATGGAATGAGAGAGAAAATAGTGTATTTAAATTTCTATTATTTCTTATTCTAGGAGTTTTTACAGTTTATATGTTAGACGTGCATTTAAAACTAAACCAATTGGTATAATCTTGTGATTACATTTTTCTTATTCACCCATATGTACTGTATAAGAACAATTTGATTAAATGGGAAAAAATTAGTAGTCTAATATTGTATTTATTTCATGCATAAAACATATTCTTCATGCTCCCACTTTTCCCCATTCCTATTTTGTTGGCAAACTTCTAGGTAGTTTCTCTGGTTGGAATCGTAATATACTTTGAAGTAATTATTTCTAAATTCAACTCTGACAAAAGGAATTGGATTAGGGCAAGGATATGTTCTACAGCAATTGATTTTTAATGATTCGTTAATATCCCCGAAATTGCGACTACTTTTTATATTCTCCCCTGATATCTTTACTTCAGCTAATTTAGTTACCTCGACAGTTCAATGCTCATTTGTATTGACAGCTATTGCAATCTCGTTTCATTTGCTTTGGCTAGATTATTGATTGTCTTTTTTTAATGTCTTTTCACAGAATAAAAGGAACTACTTTCTCCAAAATGCCAACGGTTGTCTTACTTGTTAAACATTTAGATTTACATTGGTAATTATATCTAAGGTAATAGATAAAGAAATTAATACTTATAGATATTCTTGCTTTTTATTCTTGAATATATCTTCGAGCACTGAAGTTTGTCCCAGTGATTACAAAGCTTTCTCTACTTTTATCGACTCAAGTTGTGCAGGTTCAAATAAAGAAAGGTTACGGAATAAACTGGTGGGGAACCTATGCAAGAAAGTGCAGTAAATCATGAATTACAATTCAAGATTTATTCAAGTAGTTCCAAATAACCAAATATTTTCTCCATCAACTCTCGCAATATTATATTTAATATCTTATATGATGAAACATCTGATGGATATAATTACACCTTCTTACATACTTCAGTACTGCTCAGCTAATATTATTATAATCAATAATCAAATTTACGTATCATCACTGACGAGTGTTCCTATTTTAATAATTAAGGTGGCCTAATTGGTAACGTACCTACCTCTTGATTGCGAGACTGGGGGTTGCAGTCCCAATCAATCTTATTAGCTCCTTTTGTGGCCCCAATCTCACCATCTCTGGGAGGTAATGATGAGTTGTTTGGGGTAGCATGTAAGTCTATCATTTCCTGGCCCTCCCTAGTCCCAGCTTGGATGGAGAGTGTGCTGGGGCGCTGACCATGTGTATTGGTCAGTCTCTAGAGCATTATCCTGCTTACTAGGACATTGTTACTGTCCCTTGCTTCTCCCAATCATTGGCGGCTTTTAAGCCTTTAAACCTTTAAACATACATAGTATGTTGAGAGGTGTTTAGAGTGAAAGTAAGTTTTAGATGAAGTGTATATAATGGGATTATAAGAGTGTTAGGATGGCTTATAACAACTTTAACCCTTTTACCCCCAATGGACAGTACTGGTACGTTTCACTAAACTCATCCCTTTACCCCCATGGACATACTGGTCCTTCTATTTACATTTATTTTTGCATATTTTTGATAACTTTATGAGAAACTGCAGGTATATTCCTAAAGAATGAGGCCAACCAGACCTCTCTATGGCGAAAATTAAGGCTGTTAGAGCAATTAAAAAAATATATATTGCAAAATGTGCTTGAAAAAAAAAAAACGCTGGTTACGGGTTGGAAAGTTCAAAATAGCCTGGGGGTAAAAGGGTTAATCTACAGTATAAAAGTAACAAATAATAAGAAAAATCACAAATAATTATAAGAGAATATACAATAGATTTATTGTGTCTAATTTGAAATTTTAGAGCTATAGCCAATGGTATTACCGTATATATATATATATATATATATATATATATATATATATATATATATATATATATATATATATATATATATAATAGATAGATAGATAGATAGATATATGTGTATATATATATATATATATATATTAATAATAATAATAATAATAATAATAATAATGATAATAATAATAATAATAATAATAATAATGATAAATAATAATAAAAAAATATACAATTTATTTATTGTATCTGCTTTAAAGTTTTCGAACTATAGCCGAGGTATTACTATATTCATACATTTGCACACACGCACAAACAGACATAATATATATATATATATATATATATATATATATATATATATATATATATATATATATATATATATATTCATTCATATATATATATATATATATATATATATATATATATATATATATATATATATATATATATATATACATATATATATATATATATATATATATATATATATATATATATATATATATATATATATATATATATATATATATATATATTTATATACACACATGTGTGTATATATATATATATATATATATATATATATATATATATATATATATACATATATATATATATATATATATGTATATATATATATATATATATATATATATATATATATATATATATATATATGTATATATATATATATAATGAATATACATGGTTTGTTTTGAAAGAGGGTTATTTTCAAACACTATTGGTTTGAATATAAACAGTAAATTCAGAAAATTCAGGGCATAGGGCAATTGCAATATTTTCAGATTCATAATGTAAATACAATACACCACTGATATTTCTAAGGGTGTCTTGGTCATGGAAAGCTCCAAAAATGCTATTAATATTACTTGGGGGATCTTGAGAGCAGCTATTTCGGGGTAATGGTACACATTCTTCATAATAATGTTAATGGTCTCCTTGACAGGAACATGGGTAAGAAGGCTTTTTATGTCTGGGAATGATAGTGTTCAGGATGATGTTCCGCCTTTGAAGGGTGTTACAAATTCATACGTCAATTCAACTGTATATATTTAGGGATATATTTCATGATTATACTATTTACGTGTATTTCTTCTCATTTGTAGCATTTCCCACCTGTGAGAAGATATATATATATATATATATATATATATATATATATATATATATATATATATATATATATATATATATATTTCTATATATATATATACATATATATATATATATATATATATATATATATATATATAAATATATATATATATATATATATATATATATATATATATATATATATATATATATATATATATATATATATATATTGTTATGGGGTCCTTTAACCAGCCAGGCAATGCTACATTGGATCCTTCTGTCTGGTTACGATTTATTTTTTTCCTTTGCCTACACACACCGAATAGTCTGGCATATTCTTACATATTCTCTTCCGTCCTCATACACCTGACAACACTTGGTTTACCAAACAATTCTTCTTCATCAAAGGGGTTACTGCACCGTAATTGTTCAGTGGCCACTTAACTCTTGGTAAGGGTAGAAGACAGTCTTTGCCTATGGTAAGCATCTCTTCTAGGAGAAGGAGACTCCAAAATCAAACGAAGGTTCTCTAGTCTTGGGTAGTGAAATAGCCTTTTTACTATGGTCTCACTCTCTTGGGTTAGAGTTTTCTTGCTTAAAGGTACACTCAGTGACACTATTCGATCTCATTTCTCTTCCTCTTGTTTTTTGCTAAAGTTTTTATAGTTTATATAGGAGATATGTAAGTTAATGTTACCCATCTTAAAATAGTTTATTTTTCCTTAAGTTTCCTTTCCTCACTAGGCTATTTTTGCTGTTGGAGTCTCCGGGCTTATTGCATCCTGCTTTTCCAAACAGGGTTGACCCGTAGCAAGTAATAATAATAATAATAATAATAATAATAAAAATAATAATAATGATAATAATAATAATAATAATAATAATATTAATTTACATATATATATATATATATATATATATATATATATATATATATATATATATATATATATATACACGTTACTATAAGCACAGTTTCCGTAAGAACCATATATCGGAGCACCCCAATTGAGCGCCGACAGAGGACAATCAAGCGCCAAAAATTAGCCAATTTGAGCCTTAGAGTGATGCCCAAACAAGCGACAAAATTTCAGTACAAATGAGCGCTGATAGGAGGGTTCCGGACCTTTTTTTTTTTTTTTTTTCCATATGTCTTTCTTCTCTGGAACAACCACACAAAATATAAAACAGCCACTCAACTGCCTTAAAAATCGTCTGAGGCTTTTGCTGTCTACAATAAAATACCCGTTTTTTTCTATCTTAAACACCATATAGGTAATAATGAAAACAAGTATGCTATTCAGAAAAAAAATACATTCCTAAATATTAATTGGTAAAAATTTAAAAGCAGCTCGTTTAATATACTGAAGTCTAGATATGGAGCCTTCCATGTATTCCTTAAACAGTGCCACAAGTTTCTTCTCTTTAAGTCGGTAGCATTTTCTTCGTGGTTTTTCTTCACCCAGGCTTCTGATTTTAATGTAAGTGTCGGTCTGTATCTCTGAAATAACGTTAACAAATACATGCAAAGAGGGATGGCTGGAATAAAATTGACTATTAAAATGTTTGTGAAATGCCTCTGGTCCATTTGTTGTTCTACGAGTTTCTGATGGTGCTTCTGCCCAAAGATTTGGGGGGAACTTGGAGTCAGAGCTAATATAGTTTGTTGTTACATAATCAGCAAACTGAACACTTTTAGTATCAGTTGGTGCAATTGACATTATATCCTCCACAAAACTATCTTCTACGTCAGAGGGTTCAAGGCATGATAGCCCAAAAAAGGACTTCAACCATTTTCCATTTTCACTACCACTTTTAAAATCATTTGAAAGCCCTAGTTCTTGGATTTTTCTCCACCAGCTTTGTCCAAGGTGGAATTTGCAACATTTGATGATACTTGTTGGACATAAATTTTCTAATGTATTAATTACTGCTTGCTCAAAGTCCACATGTATAGACTCTGGAGAAAATTCAGCTAAACAAAACCTTTCCCTGAATCATTGCGTGATTATGATGACAGTCTTCAGCCGATATATCAAAGGCCCCATCATGAATAGGAGACTACTGATCAAACCCAATCGTCTCTACTATGATTGATGCTTGAGTTCCTTGTTTCTTCTTTCGAGTTACCTCGTTCTTTGCCATTCCATTTATTAGTGCCCTAGGGATGATATTGATAACGCTATTCAGAATGTGAGTTATATGGGGCAAAGTAAAATCAGAGTATTTCAAAAAGGAGAGGTAGATGATCATAGAAGCTATTTTGTATATATTATGAGATATATTGTTAAATGTGAGGGACATATGGTTTTATTCACAAGGAAATAAGATAACCCCCTATGCTATATTTTATAAAGTGCAAATAGCTATGCTAAACGTTTCTCTCTCTCTCTCTCTCTCTCTCTCTCTCTCTCTCTCTCTCTCTCTCTCTCTCTCTCTCTCTCTCTCCATTAAATATTTATATGTATATATATGTATATATATATATATATATATATATATATATATATATATATATATATATATATATATATATATATATATATATATATATATATAGATATATATATATATAAATATATATATATATATATATATATATATATATATATATATATATATATATATATCTATATATATATATAGATATATATATGTATATATGTATTTATAGATATATATATATATATATATATATATATATATATATATATATATATATATATATATATATATATATATATATATGTATGTATATATATATATATATATATATATTAGTACAGCGGCATAGCAGACCAATTGTTCAAATTGGTCTAAAAGCACCAAAATTGGCACACATGTAGATTAATATATTCTAAACATTTTTGGATATGGAGGCATTCAAGATTAGCCCTTAGGAAGATATGGCGGCCATTGTTCAAAATGGCCGCCATTTAACATTAGCGTCATTACATAGACTTCATTATGTGTCGTTAGTTTGGTGCTAGATGGGCCAAAATTCCCTTTTTTTACATCAGAATTAACATCAATAAATGTTTAACAGATATTTAGATGAATCTTCTCAAAAATGGCCCCCAAACTGGCCGCCATTTTGTGGAAAAAGTGGACATTTGATGAAGATTTCAATACTCAATGACATAATACCTCTAATAACCAGTACCTGATTTCAGGAACACACTTTAATTGCTCAAGTTGCTTTTTTATTTCAAATTGCTGGCAAAATTGCTAGTCAAAATAATACACAGAGTACGGGAAGTTTACAGTATGGTCAGATTGTAGTTATATAGTCGACCAAAAGCCCAGTCTCTAGGCACAGTACTTGTGTAATCCTGCAGTACATACATGTAATACAATAACGTAGATTTTGCCACACTATGTTAATTATGATTCCGAACTTTTCAAATCTGGTCACCAGAATTATGAATGTCTACAGATCATAATGTTGGTTAGCAAGTTTTCTGTCCCAATCTACTGGCATTCGCCTTCACAGAAACATAGACCAGTGCATTGCAGTGAAGCGTTCTTGCACTTGCAGCGGTTTTTGCAGCCTTTCTTGCATCCGCAAGACACCAGCTCATAGCAGGCTTGGATGCCTCAGGGAGTGTGGTCCAGAGTGGTGTGTAGAGCCCATCATCACTCCGATGCCAGCCCCAGTCTGTTGGTGGAGGGAGCACGGGCGTTGGTACCAATGCCTGGCCCCAGACATGACCACCCTGAAGGGCAGATCTCTTCACATGCTGCTCCAGAGCAGCGTAGGTTGGCGGGATGTTCTGAACAGAGTTCGTCTTTGCAAAGAGCTGCTTTCTCGCCTTGTTGACGTCCTTGCATTTGCTTGTGCGGTCATACAGGAGTATGACAAACCTCTCGATGACATGCATTGTATCCTCTTGGATGCTTGTGGGTGCATTTGCCAGACTCAGCAGGGCATCAGTGAGTTCTGGCAGCGTGTTCCATGTTGCCCAGGCAGATTTCTTCCCATGTCCGACGAAGGCTGACACAGTATCACACCCTGTGATGGCATGAAACATTGGAAGAGCACATGCCTTTGCTTGACACTGTTGAACTTGAGAAGCTGCGCAATGGAAAGAGCTGCTTGTGTTGAAGAGGAATGGCTTTGATTCTTGATGGTGGGGCCATCCAGCACCATATTTACCATTGCAACTAGTACGTTTGGCACAGAGTCCTCTTGACAGCCGCCCGGGAATGATCCACGGAATTGGTAAGTGTCTTCAAACATATATCGACGAACTATCTGTGCAGCACGCGCAAGGTGAACTGCCTCAGTGTCACAGTCTTGCTCGCAGGCTTTGCCTAGCGCTTCACCAATGTCTTCATCAAACGCTAGTAAAACATCTCGGCCTTTGCTGTGGGATCTCAGGCCTGGTATCTGGGCTAACAGGCGCTCTTTCAGCCTTGTGCTATTAACTTTCTGGCACAAAACAACCCCGAGCTGTTCCATTCTTGTTGTGTATAGCTTTACAAGTTCTGCGAGTCTGAAGACTGGGGTGGTGCCCTCTTCTAGGTGGGTTTCCTCGATATACAGGACCAGTTCAGCCAGTACGATTCTTGACATTACACCTTCATGGTCAGTTTTCTGCTCGGCTTCTACAGTGGTCTTTGCACGATAGTAAAGAGCCAACAAACACTTGGAATGGTACTTGGCCTCCAGAGCCACCATATCACCCATGCTGAGCCTGGCTATGAGTTCATTGTCCCCAACTTGCGCTGCACACTTCCGTACGCGTGTGTCCACCTGGAAGGTTGTTACTTCATGTAGGGTCTCTGTGCCAGACTTTCCACAGAAAAAGCAGGAGGTGCCGCTGGTAGTGGCTTCTGAGGAGTGTGTTCTGGCGCGCTTGGCCTGGACATTGTCAGTACTATCAAATGCTGAGCTGCTTGCGATGCGTCTCTTCTCTGCTCTTCGTAGCATTGTGTTATTGTATTTGAGCATACATG
>NC_090729.1:19522482-19527482 GCF_036898095.1 Palaemon carinicauda | reverse complement strand
ATAAAACAGTCTCAGGAGGCTGTTTGATACTCCTTGTTTTCTCTCTGAGGTAGGCTACTTCATTAGCCGGTGATAGAGTTTTGCTGATAATTACTCCAAGGTACATGAATTGGCTTTCCCATTCGATGGCTTTACCCCTCAGATTGAAGTTCTGAGGGTTTTGTGGGTGTTTTATGGCCATGACTTTGGTTTTGTTAGTGTTGATCTTTACGACAAGGTATTTGCACTTGGCCTGGATCATGTCCAGTGCCTTTCGGGTAGCGTTTCTTGCATATGCTTTATGTGGGCAGATGATGCATATGTCATCGGGGTATATGAAGATTTCCACTCCGTTTGGGAGGTTTAGAGTGGCTAGCTTCTCCATAAGTAGATTGAAGAGATAGGGGTTTTATATGAGTCCTTGTGGCATTCCGTTTTTTGGAGGATGAATTCCGGTGTTTTTCCTTGAAAGGTGACTGGCTTCTTGGTTTAGTGTGTAGTTCCGAGTCCAGGCCAGTAGATGTCCTTTCACTCTTTTCAACAAGTGTGAAGAGGATGGCAGGTGAGCTGGCTAGCTTAAAATCTTTCTCGAGATCGAGAAAGATGACAAAGGCTTTTTTGTCATTAATTGTTGTAAAAACATCCGTAATACGTTCTTGAGTGCCTATGCCATTCCTGTAGGCATATTGGCGGTGATGTAGTTGGCCTATTTTCCATTGTAGTCTGTTGAGTACAATTCTCTCAGCTACTTTCTCGGTGCAGCTAATCAAAGGTATGGGTCGGTAGGTGTCTGGTTCCTTTGGTTTTGGGATGGGTTTTGTGTCCTGTTGGTTCCATGTTATTGGGCGTAGTCTTTCTGTGTGTCTTCTATTGATTAAGTGTAAGTACACCAACTTCGCGTTGCTTCCCATGTTCTTTAGCATGCTGTATGTGATTAAGTCGGCTCCGGGGTCAGTGTCCTTTCTGCCTTTTGCAAGGGCCGTGTTAAGTTCTTCCATGGTGTAGGGTTATTGGTGTCATCTCTAATGTTGCACTCGGCTTCTATGATATTGTTCCTGATTGGAAGCAGTGTTCTTTGCCTGTTTATGGTTTGCAGAGGTAGATTTGAGCTTTTTGCCCTGTCGGCAAAGTTATTGGCAATTTTGTTAGCTTTGGTTAATGGGTTTGGTGGGTGACTCTGGGTGTGGTATATTTCCCAGAGACTTTGTGGAGCCAGCCCCATATTTTTTCCAAGGATGTGGTGAAGTTAACTTCGTGGCACCATGAGTACCATTTATCTGTTTTCACTTCCAGTGATATCTATAGGGAATGTTTGATGATTTCCACAAGTAGTTCATGAAATTCTTCAGTTCTGTATTTCCTGAAGAGTTTTCTGGTTCGGTTGATTCTGCCATTCATTTCTTTGATGCGGCTGTTGTAGTACCAGGCGTCGGCGTGTTTCCTTTCAGAGTGCTTTTTCTAAGGCATGGACACACTGGCGGCTGCCTCTAGTTGCTTGTTGAAGTCAAGTAATAAGGTGGAAATATCAATGTGAGGGTTCTTGATGTATTCGAGACCCCATTCTGTCATAGCTGTCTTGAATTTCACCCAGTTAGCAGAATCTGGGTTCCACCTTTTTGGGGGTGGAGGAGGAGGATGGTATTTTTCCAATTAGAGTTTAACTTCTATGACAAGGTAATCACTTGTTAGTACAGGATGCAGTCGCCATTTAGCACCTTTCTGTATGGTGCTAGATAGTAAGGTGAGGTCTAAACGACCACATTTTAAACGGGTTGCCTCTGTAACGTCAGGATATTCTTGCAATAGGGCGTGCAAGTGTCTGCCTGTTTTATTTGTTACTGATATTGAGTTCAGAAACGGCTGGTGAGCGTTGAAGTCGCCTGCAATTATTGTGTCGTCCTCAGAGGCGGCTGCAAAGAGCCTCTCTGCATTGATGCTTTTGGGTAGAGACTTGTAGATATTGTAGACTGCGAGAGTTGTGGCCAGCAGAGATATCTGAACGCTGAGTGTTTCTGTCTCTGTCCCATAGTCGATACTTGGTACTCTTTTAGAGGGGATGCTATTCTCGATAAGAGTGGTTAATCCTCTTGTCGTTGGTGTTAGATACGTGGTGTACACTTTGTATCCTGAGAACGCAAGTGGTGTGTTCTCGTTTAGCAGAGTTTCTTGCAGTACAATGATGCCAGAGTTTTACACCGAAGTTCGGGACTGTAGGAAGGCGAACTTATTTCTGAGTCTGCATACGTTCCACTGGAACACTTTCACTTTGGTGTTGTTGTGGGTATCTTCGTTGTTGTGATTGGTTGTGTTAGGATCGTTTGGTGGAGGAACTATAAAGGGAATTGAGCTTGAAGTTCTTGGGTGGCATTATCAAAAATTAAGTCATCAAGAGACTTCAGGGTAAACTTAATTTTACGGGACTGTAAAAAGTTATGGAGTATGTTAATAATGGCTGCAAAGAGAGCATCCATGGGGCAAGCATTAAGGTTATAATCGTTCCAATCATTTACTGGGGGTATGGCGGGGTGTGAGGCGCTTGGTTGGCTTCAAAAAAGCGGGACTAGGTAGGCTGGGACACTCTCTTAAGGAATTGGAGGTGCTTGGTATGTGGGTTACAGGTGCGGAGGAGGATGAGGAAGGTTTAAGTCTTATCAGCGGGGAGGCAGCGGAAGGAATGGGATGAGAGGTGAAACTTAGTGGTGAGGGCATGGAAGGATTATGGGAAGGTGATCGTTTTGACTTTGGAGGAGGTCTGGGAGGACGTTGAGGTTTAGTTGTTGGGGAGACACTTGGAGGAGAAGGAAGTTCAGGAATGGCATGTCTAGAGGAGTTAGGATTTTGTTGGGAGGTGCAGTTGGTTAATGGAGGAGTGTGGTTGGTTGGAGGTTGGTAAGCTCGACGTTGCTGCCGTGGGTGCAGGTTGTAGTGGCGATCTACTCCCTGCCGGTTTGTGATGCGCTGCAATCTTACAGGACATCTGTCATGCCAAGAATGATGAGATCCTCTGCAATTTGGCCAGTTTGTAGTGGTATGGTGTCCAGCCTTAAACCGGGCAATGCAGTAGGCTGTTGGGTGCTTTCTGCTGCTACAAACTGCACAGAGCTCCGGGCCTATGCAGTAGCTCCTGTGGTGGTCAACTTCTGACACCTGAAGCATCTGAGAGGCCCTCGGAAGTACTCCTCGGTGCTCGGTGTAGAAGGTGCCCCAGTGGGCGAAAGAGAGTTGTGGAGGTCGAGATCCCTTGATGACTGCCTCCAGCTTATGGGATCTCCTTCCAGCCTATCCCTCACATCTCTTGGCAGAGAGAATGGAAGGGTGGTGGAGCACAGGTTCGAGTGGCAGGTCGAGGTCGTACACTATGATGAGAGTGGTAGGTTTGTCAATTAGGTCGAGTTGTAGTACGTTGTCCTGTTGCTCAAGGAAAGTCTTAGTTTGGTGGTTCTGAGCAGAGATGACCTGTTGTCCCCTGCGATTCGTATGAATAGTCATTTTACATGTGGGTTCCTGGCCTCCATGGAGGCTATGGCAGCATACGAGGTTGTGTTGGGGCCAGGAGTGAGCCTGAATCTGGTCGGGTGTGACGTGCGGTCGGTGGTGTGCTGTGGAGGTGGCTGCTGGGTAGGGTTACTGTTGGTGTCTTGGTTGTCTTGATCTTCTTTTGCTGCTGTTCCTGTTGGTTCTGCTTCTGCTACTAGGTGATCTTGGGTCTCTTTTTGAACGTCATTGAAGTTCTAGGGACTGGCTCCATTACCAGTGGATTGGTTTTATTCTTGTGGTTCCTCAAGGTAAGACATCTTGGCTTCATAATCCTTCCCTTCTCCACTGAGGCATGAGGGGAGGAGGTAGGGATAGGGGAAGAACCACTGGCTGCCATCGCAAGCACACAATGGTAGCCTTCACCTTGTCGAACTTCACTTGGTTATAGGTGGTCTCAATAACACAAGAAAAGAAATAAAAAATAAAAAAAACATCGTGTTAAGGCACAGTTCAAATGTGATGAACGCGTTAACATTCGGAGAATCTACGGGCAAAGTACCCATAATTTCAGTAACTCTGCTGTAAATTAGGGCCGATGAAAAGTGATACTCTTACTAAGCTGTCAGTGAAACAGATGATGTTTTTCTTTTATATATAGTAAAATGATTAGGTAATTTTATTATTGATGAATTAGGCCCCCATACACCCTTGTGAAAGATGCATTCAAGAGACTTGTCTAGACAATGATCGACAGAGATTAGATCCCGGAAATGTGTAAGCAATGTTTTCTCTATTACTTACACGAGATCGATTACTTTTGCATATATTTACAGCACTTTAGGTAGAATATAGTTGTTTGCACCTTTGAATTTTTATGGAAGACAATAACATCATCCGTTGAGCCAATTTATTCTATCAATTCAATATGAGCTATGAAATACTTTTTAGAAGATTCTCTGATGTACTCTCCCTTACCTGGGATCGAACGCATTTGTTTCTCGCTACTGCTGATAGTATTACATTGAATCCATCTCTGGTAACGGATGCTGTTTCCTTTGCCTACACTTTTACCGAATAATCTAGCATACTTTTTACGCATTCTCCTCTTTCGTCATATACCTGACAACACTAAGTTTATCAAAAAATTATTATTCTTATTATTTTTATTATTATTATCATTATTATTATTATTATTATACATAACCATAGTTGCAAAAGCAATTTGTTATAAGGCCAATGCCTCCAACATCGAAAAATAGCCCAGTGAGAAAAGTGAACAAGGAAATTAATAAAGTACAAGAGAGGTGATACACATTTGTAATCTAACGTTTTAAGAATAGTAACAACATTAAATAAATTTCATGTGTAAACTATAAAAACTTGAAAAAACTAGAGGAAGACATATTGGATAAGATATTGTGACTGAGTTTACCATCAAGCAAGAGAGGTCTACCCCAAGACCGTGTGAGGCCATGATACACGGGCCATGGCTTTACCGAAGACTACAAAACAATGGTTTGCCTCTGGAGTGTCCTTCTCCATAG
>NC_090729.1:19514982-19519982 GCF_036898095.1 Palaemon carinicauda | reverse complement strand
TTATTTCACGTACTGCCACATATTAAAGAAACAAAAATTATGAGTTCATCATTCTTGTTTACTTTAGTAAATTAGAAGGACGTGCGTGTCAGACTCCAGGATAAGTTTTGATCTCGAGGGCCTTTCGTGTTGTAGAATCAAGCAATCGGCATAGGTGTTTTGGCGTTAAAGTGTTTTTTAACTACGAAACTTCTTTACTTAAGTGTAATTGACTTTTAAATGTACTTCATTTATTTTGTGCGTTTGTGTGTCTTGGATAGGTCTGGGACCAGGAGATAAGCCTTTACGACCTTAGGGTGATTAGATTTTAATTTATTTAAAGTTCGTACGTTCCATACAGGCTTAAAATAGATATTGTGAAGGTAATGCACCCTATCAAAGTGTTGAGAGCCAGGTCCATTTCTTATAAAAGAAATTGGTGTTTATGAATTAGAAATTATCGTCCAACAGCTTCTTGTATTCGAGAATTCTGTTTAATCCAACAAAATCTGGTGACATCAAATCCTACACCGGATCACAAAATTACTCATACTTAGAAGGTATATAAAATTAATTGTCCATAGAGACTTTATTTTCCCTCAACAGCGGCTGCTTTTGAGACACCCGTTTTAACAATGGAGATGACTTTTTTTCCTTATGTCGGAATCTGTGTTTATGATTGGGGAATTTAACATTAATTCTAATGTTTGGTGTAAAAAAATAAAATGTATTATTTTCCTTTCTACAATTCATTTATATCCCTGTGATATAACGATGCTTTAAATTTCTATTCTTTTGGGTATCCTTTATTTAGGGTTTCACTTTTTTGTCAAATTCTATATTAGCTATATAGGTCAGTTGGTATTCAGAAGAATATCTAAATATATTCTCAGTTTTTTACTTGCATTTCGATTTTAGTTTTACGTTTACAAATCTATTTTTGACTCAGAAGCTAAAATAACATTCGCTATACTTTTCCATACTAGTTAATACCACAAAACATACAGGTGCGGTATTTCTTTTTTAGTTGTCCTCCGTATGAGATTGACCACCCAGTTCTCAGTGATAATAGGTTGAAGCTTACTAGAAATTCAACTATTGGCCTGGCCATATTTCATTTGTATACCTTTTACACCATTTATTTCCACCTCAATATGTGTATCATTCCTCCAGGAAAATATATAAAAGATAATAACGGCACTATTATTATTATTATTATTATTATTATTATTATTATTATTATTATTATTATTATTGTAGTTTTTATTATTATTATTATTATTATTATTATTATTATTATTATTATTATTATTATTATTATTATTATTATTATTATTATCAAATTTTGATTTATTTGTGTTTCTTATTACTATTATTAATTGGTTGGAAACAAAATTCTCCAAGTCCACAGAAAATTACAGATATAATATCTTGTTAGATCATGCAGACCTTATAAATGGTTCTGATGCTGAGTAACACGCAGAAGCTTTGGCATCAAGTAACACCTCAATGTTAGTGACTGAATAAATTGAATCTAGAGCGATGAAAAATAAAACACTTTCAGTGACTGGATTGAAAGCTTCGAAAGGCAATTCAATTCCTCAATTGAAACAACAAGAAGCTTAAGAATTTCAATGTGATCGCCAGTGTGTTCAATGTGTGACAAGTCGTGATTTCGTGTCGACCGAAGAACAAGTAGAAGTGAATTACAATATTTTAGCTTTCATTTCACCATGAAAAATTAATCCTTTTTCTAATGAAAGAAAAACACATGAAGTAAAATGGAGAAATGTAACTCTAAAACTCAGGACAAATTAAAGTCATTGACCCTATATGTAGCCAGAAACTAATTAGAGTTGCTAGCTTACACACTTCCCCATCTTTTCATCTGACTCTCATCTTCTCACTATACCCAAGAGAGAGAGAGAGAGATACAATAAATCCGCTGTACTCAGAGATTTTTAACTCCCGTCTTGTAAACGATTTTACGCATTACATAAATCTCGGGTAAACATGTTTGTGCTGCATTAATCATAAAGGGAACATTTAGAAGGAAACAAACAAATCCATTTTTCTATTACCCATATCTCTCTCTCTCTCTCTCTCTCTCTCTCTCTCTCTCTCTCTCTCTCTCTCTCTCTCTCTCTCTCTCTCTCTCTCTCTCTCTGTTTTTTAACCTGTCTTTCTTAAATTCAATTGCAAATAAATTATTTCACAAAACTTCCCTGAATAAGGCCTCGTTGTTCATACACCATTCCATAAACCATCTGTCATTGAAAACATCCTGAGCAAGAAAGGGGTCTAATTAATTAGGTGAAAAAATTGTTACAGATTTAATTTCTTTTCTATTTGGTTATTATAATTATAATGATAATTATTATTATTACTATTACTAGCCAAGATACAACCCTAGTTGGAAAAGCAAGATGCCATAAGCCCAAGGGTTCCAATAGGGGAAAACAGCCCAGCGTGGAAAGGAAAGGAAACTAGTAAATAAATAAATGATGGGAACAAATTAACAATAAATCATCTAAAAACAGTAGCAACGTCAAAACAGATATGTCATATATAAACTATAAAAAGACTCGTGTCAGCCTTGTGAAAATAAAAACTTTTGCTTCAACTTTGAACTTTTGAAGTTTGACTGATTCAACTACCCGATTAGGAAGATCATTCCACAACATGGTCACAGCTGGAATAAAACTTCTAGAATACTGTGTAGTATTAAGGTTTATGATGGAGAAGGCCTGGCTATTAGAATTAACTGCCTGCCTAGTATTACGAACAGGATATAATTGTCCAGGGAGATCCTAATGTAAAGGATGGTCAGAGTTATGAAAAATCTTATGCAACATGCATAATGATCTAATTGAACGACGGTGCCGAAGATTAATATCTAGATCAGGAAAAAGAAATTTAATAGAACGTAAGTTTCTGTCAAACAAATTAAGATGAGAATCAGCAGCTGAAGAACAGACAAGAGAACAATACTCAAAACAAGGCAGAGCTAATGTTGGTTTCAGCATCTGTTTGCAGGTTATAGGATGTTATTTATGCACAACAACTGCACAAAATGACAATATATATATATATATATATATATATATATATATATATATATATATATATATATATATATATATATATATATATATATATATATATATAAGGATATTTAGATTTATTTCAAAAACTAATAATGATTGATAATATTGTCTGAATATATTAAACAAGACTCCGAATAAACATTACATTATTCAATTTCAAACCGTTATTTGAACTTATCCATATAAAAAAAATACGGAAAGATTATTGATCCCGACCACAGCACTCATGAAATTGATATAAAATTTGAAATTGAAGCAATCAAGAACTCTGAATATTTTGTCGGACTCACAATAATTAGTTTTCCAGCATCACTGATAAGGAAGTTATTGGCCCCATAGTTTCTCTTCACCGCTAGCTTGTTTTTCCCGGTTGCGATTTTCCCCCAAAGCTTCCTAAGTAGTTATTGGCTGCCTCCTGTCTGTTAAGGTTACAGAATAAACTATAAAGCGCAAATCACTCCTCAAAAAATGCAAGTACTCCCGAATCTTGCTTGGCCAGTAGATATAAAATAAATACCATTATCTTAATGCAGGTCCAGTCGGTATTCATCGTTCTAATCATCTTGGTCATTATCATTTCTACACCAGTATCTTATCTCTTCAATAAAAAAATAAAAGTAGTTCTTATTACTTCATAATCAGGCCTCATCATCTCATTTCATTTTGTATATCAATATTTTTATAAAATATTATGATTTCAGTATACATAGGAAGACATGTGTCTATTTTTACATTATAGAGAATCCACTATTTGTTACTTTTGTGAAAAGAACGAAATCCTGAGGATGAGGCGTTTGCTTATGAAGTGCATAACGCTTATAAAACCATATTCTTGAAGATGACTTATGGTTTCGCTCTCTACAGTTCATAAATGAACAGTATTTTTTTCCTCTGCAATATATCTTCTAGTTACATTCATAGTGGTAAAATTTAAAAACATAAAAGATTCTTTATATACTAAATAACTAAATGCTAAATTTTGGCTCCTAGCTCTCAAGCTGATATATCCACTAAAAAACCAATGGGGAATAGTTTTCAATCATTCTGAATTCCTTCGATAAATGTTCGACTGGAATTATTTGTCTGTGTGTATATATATGTATATATAAATATATATATATATATATATATATATATATATATATATATATATATATATATATATATATATATATATATATATATATACATATATATATATATATATATATATATATATATATATATATATATATTTATATATTTATATATATATATATATATATATATATATATATATATTTATATATTTATATATTTATATATTTATATATATATATATATATATATATATATATATATATATATATATATATATATATATATATATGTATATATATATATATATATATATATTTATATATTTATATATTTATATATTTATATATTTATATATTTATATATATATATATATATATATATATATATATATATATATATATATATATATATATATATAGGAGTAGGGAGACGCGTTGTCTTTCATCCATTTATTAACGCCGACGTTTCGTATCAGCTTGATACATTTTCCAGGCTGAAACGATTACAAATCAATTGCGTATAAGTAAAAGGATACACACAACGTTTACCAGCGCCAAAATTAAAAACCTTTTTAAATTAATTAAGAATAAAAACAGAGTAAAAACAGGAATACAGAATAACAGTGAAAGGGCTATGGGCGAATACAGAGAAACAAATTAATAGAAAAATAATAATAATAATAATAGAAATATATATATTAATAATAATAATAATAATAATAATAATAATAATAGAACGAACAAGACACCTACCCACAGCGGTAGCGTGAGGAGAACTGACACGAAAAATTGTTATGGAAGGGAGTGTAAACAAAACAACAGGTAATTAGGCAAT
>NC_090729.1:19497482-19504982 GCF_036898095.1 Palaemon carinicauda | reverse complement strand
ACGTGTTTTTCATATTCAAATAAGCCATATATATTTTAGATATATTAATGTCTGGATTCTCTTAACGACTTCGGGATCAAAGCCCCAGGAGAAATCACACAAAGACAAGAGCTTGGCTCTGGCCGGGAATCGAACCCTGGTCGGCAAGCTTATATAGACAGTGACTAACCCATTCGGCCACGAAGAAAGATAAAAGTCAATGACAATTCTACTGTACTTATACCTGTCGAATTCAAGTATTTTGTACTTAGAATTGAAATCAACCCATCTTCACCATCGTAGCTAATTGGTAGTTTGTTACTTGGCATTCAATTAATGATAAATTTTGCACATTTTTACGTGTTTTTCATATTCAAATAAGCCATATATATTTTAGATATATTAATGTCTGAATTCTCTTAACGACCTCGGGATCAGAGCCCCAGGCGAAATCACACAAAGACAAGAGCTTGGCTCCGGCCGGGAATCGAACCCTGGTCGGCAAGCTTATATAGACAGTGACTAACCCATTCGGCCACGAAGAAAGATAAAAGTCAATGACAATTCTACTGTACTTATACCTGTCAAATTCAAGTATTTTGTACTTAGAATTGAAATCAACCCATCTTCACCATCGTAGCTAATTGGTAGTTTGTTACTTGGCATTCAATTAATGATAAATTTTGCACATTTTTACGTGTTTTTCATATTCAAATAAGCCATATATATTTTAGATATATTAATGTCTGGATTCTCTTAACGACCTCGGGATCAGAGCCCCAGGCGAAATCACACAAAGACAAGAGCTTGGCTCCGGCTGGGAATCGAACCCTGGTCGGCAAGCTTATATAGACAGTGACTAACCCATTCGGCCACGAAGAAAGATAAAAGTCAATGACAATTCTACTGTACTTATACCTGTCGAATTCAAGTATTTTGTACTTAGAATTGAAATCAACCCATCTTCACCATCGTAGCTAATTGGTAGTTTGTTACTTGGCATTCAATTGATGATAAATTTTGCACATTTTTACGTGTTTTTCATATTCAAATAAGCCATATATATTTTAGATATATTAATGTCTGGATTCTCTTAACGACCTCGGGATCAGAGCCCCAGGCGAAATCACACAAAGACAAGAGCTTGGCTCCGGCCGGGAATCGAACCCTGGTCGGCAAGCTTATATAGACAGTGACTAACCCATTCGGCCACGAAGAAAGATAAAAGTCAATGACAATTCTACTGTACTTATACCTGTCGAATTCAAGTATTTTGTACTTAGAATTGAAATCAACCCATCTTCACCATCGTAGCTAATTGGTAGTTTGTTACTTGGCATTCAATTAATGATAAATTTTGCACATTTTTACGTGTTTTTCATATTCAAATAAGCCATATATATTTTAGATATATTAATGTCTGGATTATCTTAACGACCTCGGGATCAGAGCCCCAGGCGAAATCACACAAAGACAAGAGCTTGGCTCCGGCCGGGAATCGAACCCTGGTCGGCAAGCTTATATAGACAGTGACTAACCCATTCGGCCACGAAGAAAGATAAAAGTCAATGACAATTCTACTGTACTTATACCTGTCGAATTCAAGTATTTTGTACTTAGAATTGAAATCAACCCATCTTCACCATCGTAGCTAATTGGTACTTTGTTACTTGGCATTCAATTAATGATAAATTTTGCACATTTTTACGTGTTTTTCATATTCAAATAAGCCATATATATTTTAGATATATTAATGTCTGGATTCTCTTAACGACCTCGGGATCAGAGCCCCAGGCGAAATCACACAAAGACAAGAGCTTGGCTCCGGCCGGGAATCGAACCCTGGTCGGCAAACTTATATAGACAGTGACTAACCCATTCGGCCACGAAGAAAGATAAAAGTCAATGACAATTCTACTGTACTTATACCTGTCGAATTCAAGTATTTTGTACTTAGAATTGAAATCAACCCATCTTCACCATCGTTGCTAATTGGTAGTTTGTTACTTGGCATTCAATTAATGATAAATTTTGCACATTTTTACGTGTTTTTCATATTCAAATAAGCCATATATATTTTAGATATATTAATGTCTGGATTCTCTTAACGACCTCGGGATCAGAGCCCCAGGCGAAATCACACAAAGACAAGAGCTTGGCTCCGGCCGGGAATCGAACCCTGGTCGGCAAGCTTATATAGACAGTGACTAACCCATTCGGCAACGAAGAAAGATAAAGGTCAATGACAATTCTACTGTACTTATACCTGTCGAATTCAAGTATTTTGTACTTAGAATTGAAATCAACCCATCTTCACCATCGTAGCTAATTGGTAGTTTGTTACTTGGCATTCAATTAATGATAAATTTTGCACATTTTTACGTGTTTTTCATATTCAAATAAGCCATATATATTTTAGATATATTAATGTCTGAATTCTCTTAACGACCTCGGGATCAGAGCCCCAGGCGAAATCACACAAAGACAAGAGCTTGGCTCCGGCCGGGAATCGAACCCTGGTCGGCAAGCTTATATAGACAGTGACTAACCCATTCGGCCACGAAGAAAGATAAAAGTCAATGACAATTCTACTGTACTTATACCTGTCGAATTCAAGTATTTTGTACTTAGAATTGAAATCAACCCATCTTCACCATCGTAGCTAATTGGTAGTTTGTTACTTGGCATTCAATTAATGATAAATTTTGCACATTTTTACGTGTTTTTCATATTCAAATAAGCCATATATATTTTAGATATATTAATGTCTGGATTCTCTTAACGACCTCGGGATCAGAGCCCCAGGCGAAATCACACAAAGACAAGAGCTTGGCTCCGGCTGGGAATCGAACCCTGGTCGGCAAGCTTATATAGACAGTGACTAACCCATTCGGCCACGAAGAAAGATAAAAGTCAATGACAATTCTACTGTACTTATACCTGTCGAATTCAAGTATTTTGTACTTAGAATTGAAATCAACCCATCTTCACCATCGTAGCTAATTGGTAGTTTGTTACTTGGCATTCAATTGATGATAAATTTTGCACATTTTTACGTGTTTTTCATATTCAAATAAGCCATATATATTTTAGATATATTAATGTCTGGATTCTCTTAACGACCTCGGGATCAGAGCCCCAGGCGAAATCACACAAAGACAAGAGCTTGGCTCCAGCCGGGAATCGAACCCTGGTCGGCAAGCTTATATAGACAGTGACTAACCCATTCGGCCACGAAGAAAGATAAAAGTCAATGACAATTCTACTGTACTTATACCTCTCGAATTCAAGTATTTTGTACTTAGAATTGAAATCAACCCATCTTCACCATCGTAGCTAATTGGTAGTTTGTTACTTGGCATTCAATTAATGATAAATTTTGCACATTTTTACGTGTTTTTCATATTCAAATAAGCCATATATACTTTAGATATATTAATGTCTGGATTCTCTTAACGACCTCGGGATCAGAGCCCCAGGCGAAATCACACAAAGACAAGAGCTTGGCTCCGGCCGGGAATCGAACCCTGGTCGGCAAGCTTATATAGACAGTGACTAACCCATTCGGCCACGAAGAAAGATAAAAGTCAATGACAATTCTACTGTACTTATACCTGTCGAATTCAAGTATTTTGTACTTAGAATTGAAATCAACCCATCTTCACCATCGTAGCTAATTGGTACTTTGTTACTTGGCATTCAATTAATGATAAATTTTGCACATTTTTACGTGTTTTTCATATTCAAATAAGCCATATATATTTTAGATATATTAATGTCTGGATTCTCTTAACGACCTCGGGATCAGAGCCCCAGGCGAAATCACACAAAGACAAGAGCTTGGCTCCGGCCGGGAATCGAACCCTGGTCGGCAAACTTATATAGACAGTGACTAACCCATTCGGCCACGAAGAAAGATAAAAGTCAATGACAATTCTACTGTACTTATACCTGTCGAATTCAAGTATTTTGTACTTAGAATTGAAATCAACCCATCTTCACCATCGTTGCTAATTGGTAGTTTGTTACTTGGCATTCAATTAATGATAAATTTTGCACATTTTTACGTGTTTTTCATATTCAAATAAGCCATATATATTTTAGATATATTAATGTCTGGATTCTCTTAGCGACCTCGGGATCAGAGCCCCAGGCGAAATCACACAAAGACAAGAGCTTGGCTCCGGCCGGGAATCGAACCCTGGTCGGCAAGCTTATATAGACAGTGACTAACCCATTCGGCAACGAAGAAAGATAAAGGTCAATGACAATTCTACTGTACTTATACATGTCGAATTCAAGTATTTTGTACTTAAAATTGAAATCAACCCATCTTCACCATCGTAGCTAATTGGTAGTTTGTTACTTGGCATTCAATTAATGATAAATTTTGCACATTTTTACGTGTTTTTCATATTCAAATAAGCCATATATATTTTAGATATATTAATGTCTGGATTCTCTTAACGACCTCGGGATCAGAGCCCCAGGCGAAATCACACAAAGACAAGAGCTTGGCTCCGGCCGGGAATCGAACCCTGGTCGGCAAGCTTATATAGACAGTGACTAACCCTTTCGGCCACGAAGAAAGATAAAAGTCAATGACAATTCTACTGTACTTATACCTGTCGAATTCAAGTATTTTGTACTTAGAATTGAAATCAACCCATCTTCACCATCGTAGCTAATTGGTACTTTGTTACTTGGCATTCAATTAATGATAAATTTTGCAAATTTTTACGTGTTTTTCATATTCAAATAAGCCATATATATTTTAGATATATTAATGTCTGGATTCTCTTAACGACCTCGGGATCAGAGCCCCAGGCGAAATCTTTCTTCGTGGCCGAATGGGTTAGTCACTGTCTATATAAGCTTGCCAACCAGGGTTCGATTCCCGGCCGGAGCCAAGCTCTTGTCTTTGTGTGATTTCGCCTGGGGCTCTGATCCCGAGGTCGTTAAGAGAATCCAGACATTAATATATCTAAAATATATATGGCTTATTTGAATATGAAAAACACGTAAAAATGTGCAAAATTTATCATTAATTGAATGCCAAGTAACAAACTACCAATTAGCTACGATGGTGAAGATGGGTTGATTTCAATTCTAAGTACAAAATACTTGAATTCGACAGGTATAAGTACAGTAGAATTGTCATTGACTTTTATCTTTCTTCGTGGCCGAATGGGTTAGTCACTGTCTATATAAGCTTGCCGACCAGGGTTCGATTCCCGGCCGGAGCCAAGCTCTTGTCTTTGTGTGATTTCGCCTGGGGCTCTGATCCCGAGGTCGTTAAGAGAATCCAGACATTAATATATCTAAAATATATATGGCTTATTTGAATATGAAAAACACGTAAAAATGTGCAAAATTTATCATTAATTGAATGCCAAGTAACAAACTACCAATTAGCTACGATGGTGAAGATGGGTTGATTTCAATTCTAAGTACAAAATACTTGAATTCGACAGGTATAAGCACAGTAGAATTGTCATTGACTTTTATCTTTCTTCGTGGCCGAATGGGTTAGTCACTGTCTATATAAGTTTGCCGACCAGGGTTCGATTCCCGGCCGGAGCCAAGCTCTTGTCTTTGTGTGATTTCGCCTGGGGCTCTGATCCCGAGGTCGTTAAGAGAATCCAGACATTAATATATCTAAAATATATATGGCTTATTTGAATATGAAAAACACGTAAAAATGTGCAAAATTTATCATTAATTGAATGCCAAGTAACAAAGTACCAATTAGCTACGATGGTGAAGATGGGTTGATTTCAATTCTAAGTACAAAATACTTGAATTCGACAGGTATAAGTACAGTAGAATTGTCATTGACTTTTATCTTTCTTCGTGGCCGAATGGGTTAGTCACTGTCTATATAAGCTTGCCGACCAGGGTTCGATTCCCGGCCGGAGCCAAGCTCTTGTCTTTGTGTGATTTCGCCTCGGGCTCTGATCCCGAGGTCGTTAAGAGAATCCAGACATTAATATATCTAAAATATATATGGCTTATTTGAATATGAAAAACACGTAAAAATATGCAAAATTTATCATTAATTGAATGAAAGTAACAAACTACCAATTAGCTACGATGGTGAAGATGGGTTGATTTCAATTCTAAGTACAAAATACTTGAATTCGACAAGTATAAGTACAGTAGAATTGTCATTGACTTTTATCTTTCTTCGTGGCCGAATGGGTTAGTCACTGTCTATATAAGCTTGCCGACCAGGGTTCGATTCCCGGCCGGAGCCAAGCTCTTGTCTTTGTGGGATTTCGCCTGGGGCTCTGATCCCGAGGTCGTTAAGAGAATCCAGACATTAATATATCTAAAATATATATGGCTTATTTGAATATGAAAAACACGTAAAAATTTGCAAAATTTATCATTAATTGAATGCCAAGTAACAAAGTACCAATTAGCTACGATGGTGAAGATGGGTTGATTTCAATTCTAAGTACAAAATACTTGAATTCGACAGGTATAAGTACAGTAGAATTGTCATTGACTTTTATCTTTCTTCGTGGCCGAATGGGTTAGTCACTGTCTATATAAGCTTGCCGACCAGGGTTCGATTCCCGGCCTGAGCCAAGCTCTTGTCTTTGTGTGATTTCGCCTGGGGCTCTGATCCCGAGGTCGTTAAGAGAATCCAGACATTAATATATCTAAAATATATATAGCTTATTTGAATATGAAAAACACGTAAAAATGTGCAAAATTTATCATTAATTGAATGCCAAGTAACAAAGTACCAATTAGCTACGATGGTGAAGATGGGTTGATTTCAATTCTAAGTACAAAATACTTGAATTCGACAGGTATAAGTACAGTAGAATTGTCATTGACTTTTATTTTTCTTCGTGGCCGAATGGGTTAGTCACTGTCTATATAAGCTTGCCGACCAGGGTTCGATTCCCGGCCGGAGCCAAGCTCTTGTCTTTGTGTGATTTCGCCTGGGGCTCTGATCCCGAGGTCGTTAAGAGAATCCAGACATTAATATATCTAAAATATATATGGCTTATTTGAATATGAAAAACACGTAAAAATGTGCAAAATTTATCATTAATTGAATGCCAAGTAACAAAGTACCAATTAGCTACGATGGTGAAGATGGGTTGATTTCAATTCTAAGTACAAAATACTTGAATTCGACAGGTATAAGTACAGTAGAATTGTCATTGACTTTTATCTTTCTTCATGGCCGAATGGGTTAGTCACTGTCTATATAAGCTTGCCGACCAGGGTTCGATTCCCGGCCGGAGCCAAGCTCTTGTGTTTGTGTGATTTCGCCTGGGGCTCTGATCCCGAGGTCGTTAAGAGAATCCAGACATTAATATATCTAAAATATAAATGGCTTATTTGAATATGAAAAACACGTAAAAATGTGCAAAATTTATCATTAATTGAATGCCAAGTAACAAACTACCAATTAGCTACGATGGTGAAGATGGGTTGATTTCAATTCTAAGTACAAAATACTTGAATTCGACAGGTATAAGTACAGTAGAATTGTCAATG
>NC_090729.1:19488839-19496982 GCF_036898095.1 Palaemon carinicauda | reverse complement strand
TGTATGTATATAAATATATATATATTATATATATATATATATATATATATATATATATACATACATTTGTATGTATATAATATATATATATATATATATATTATATATATATATATATATATATATATATATATATGATAAATTTTGCACATTTTTACGTGTTTTTCATATTCAAGTAAGCCATATATTTTTTAGATATATTAATGTCTGGATTCTCTAACGACCTCGGGATCAGAGCCCCAGGCGAAATCACACAAAGACAAGAGCTTGGCTCCGGCCGGGAATCGAACCCTGGTCGGCAAGCTTATATAGACAGTGACTAACCCATTCGGCCACGAAGAAAGATAAAAGTCAATGACAATTCTACTGTACTTATACCTGTCGAATTCAAGTATTTTGTACTTAGAATTGAAATCAACCCATCTTCACCATCGTAGCTAATTGGTAGTTTGTTACTTGGCATTCAATTAATGATAAATTTTGCACATTTTTACGTGTTTTTCATATTCAAATAAGCCATATATATTTTAGATATAATAATGTCTGAATTCTCTTAACGACCTCGGGATCAGAGCCCCAGGCGAAATCACACAAAGACAAGAGCTTGGCTCCGGCCGGGAATCGAACCCTGGTCGGCAAACTTATATAGACAGTGATTAACCCATTCGGCCACGAAGAAAGATAAAAGTCAATGACAATTCTACTGTACTTATACCTGTCGAATTCAAGTATTTTGTACTTAGAATTGAAATCAACCCATCTTCACCATCGTAGCTAATTGGTAGTTTGTTACTTGGCATTCAATTAATGATAAATTTTGCACATTTTTACGTGTTTTTCATATTCAAATAAGCCATATATATTTTAGATATATTAATGTCTGGATTCTCTTAACGACCTCGGGATCAGAGCCCGAGGCGAAATCACACAAAGACAAGAGCTTGGCTCCGGCCGGGAATCGAACCCTGGTCGGCAAGCTTATATAGACAGTGACTAACCCATTCGGCCACGAAGAAAGATAAAAGTCAATGACAATTCTACTGTACTTATACCTGTCGAATTCAAATATTTTGTACTTAGAATTGAAATCAACCCATCTTCACCATCGTAGCTAATTGGTAGTTTGTTACTTGGCATTCAATTAATGATAAATTTTGCACATTTTTACGTGTTTTTCATATTCAAATAAGCCATATATATTTTAGATATATTAATGTCTGGATTCTCTTAACGACCTCGGGATCAGAGCCCCAGGTGAAATCACACAAAGACAAGAGCTTGGCTCCGGCCGGGAATCGAACCCTGGTCTACAAGGTTATATAGACAGTGACTAACCCATTCGGCCACGAAGAAAGATAAAAGTCAATGAAACTTCTACTGTACTTATACCTGTCGAATTCAAGTATTTTGTACTTAGAATTGAAATCAACCCATCTTCACCATCGTAGCTAATTGGTAGTTTGTTACTTGGCATTCAATTAATGATAAATTTTGCACATTTTTACGTGTTTTTCATATTCAAATAAGCCATATATATTTTAGATATATTAATGTCTGGATTCTCTTAACGACTTCGGGATCAAAGCCCCAGGAGAAATCACACAAAGACAAGAGCTTGGCTCTGGCCGGGAATCGAACCCTGGTCGGCAAGCTTATATAGACAGTGACTAACCCATTCGGCCACGAAGAAAGATAAAAGTCAATGACAATTCTACTGTACTTATACCTGTCGAATTCAAGTATTTTGTACTTAGAATTGAAATCAACCCATCTTCACCATCGTAGCTAATTGGTAGTTTGTTACTTGGCATTCAATTAATGATAAATTTTGCACATTTTTACGTGTTTTTCATATTCAAATAAGCCATATATATTTTAGATATATTAATGTCTGAATTCTCTTAACGACCTCGGGATCAGAGCCCCAGGCGAAATCACACAAAGACAAGAGCTTGGCTCCGGCCGGGAATCGAACCCTGGTCGGCAAGCTTATATAGACAGTGACTAACCCATTCGGCCACGAAGAAAGATAAAAGTCAATGACAATTCTACTGTACTTATACCTGTCAAATTCAAGTATTTTGTACTTAGAATTGAAATCAACCCATCTTCACCATCGTAGCTAATTGGTAGTTTGTTACTTGGCATTCAATTAATGATAAATTTTGCACATTTTTACGTGTTTTTCATATTCAAATAAGCCATATATATTTTAGATATATTAATGTCTGGATTCTCTTAACGACCTCGGGATCAGAGCCCCAGGCGAAATCACACAAAGACAAGAGCTTGGCTCCGGCTGGGAATCGAACCCTGGTCGGCAAGCTTATATAGACAGTGACTAACCCATTCGGCCACGAAGAAAGATAAAAGTCAATGACAATTCTACTGTACTTATACCTGTCGAATTCAAGTATTTTGTACTTAGAATTGAAATCAACCCATCTTCACCATCGTAGCTAATTGGTAGTTTGTTACTTGGCATTCAATTGATGATAAATTTTGCACATTTTTACGTGTTTTTCATATTCAAATAAGCCATATATATTTTAGATATATTAATGTCTGGATTCTCTTAACGACCTCGGGATCAGAGCCCCAGGCGAAATCACACAAAGACAAGAGCTTGGCTCCGGCCGGGAATCGAACCCTGGTCGGCAAGCTTATATAGACAGTGACTAACCCATTCGGCCACGAAGAAAGATAAAAGTCAATGACAATTCTACTGTACTTATACCTGTCGAATTCAAGTATTTTGTACTTAGAATTGAAATCAACCCATCTTCACCATCGTAGCTAATTGGTAGTTTGTTACTTGGCATTCAATTAATGATAAATTTTGCACATTTTTACGTGTTTTTCATATTCAAATAAGCCATATATATTTTAGATATATTAATGTCTGGATTATCTTAACGACCTCGGGATCAGAGCCCCAGGCGAAATCACACAAAGACAAGAGCTTGGCTCCGGCCGGGAATCGAACCCTGGTCGGCAAGCTTATATAGACAGTGACTAACCCATTCGGCCACGAAGAAAGATAAAAGTCAATGACAATTCTACTGTACTTATACCTGTCGAATTCAAGTATTTTGTACTTAGAATTGAAATCAACCCATCTTCACCATCGTAGCTAATTGGTACTTTGTTACTTGGCATTCAATTAATGATAAATTTTGCACATTTTTACGTGTTTTTCATATTCAAATAAGCCATATATATTTTAGATATATTAATGTCTGGATTCTCTTAACGACCTCGGGATCAGAGCCCCAGGCGAAATCACACAAAGACAAGAGCTTGGCTCCGGCCGGGAATCGAACCCTGGTCGGCAAACTTATATAGACAGTGACTAACCCATTCGGCCACGAAGAAAGATAAAAGTCAATGACAATTCTACTGTACTTATACCTGTCGAATTCAAGTATTTTGTACTTAGAATTGAAATCAACCCATCTTCACCATCGTTGCTAATTGGTAGTTTGTTACTTGGCATTCAATTAATGATAAATTTTGCACATTTTTACGTGTTTTTCATATTCAAATAAGCCATATATATTTTAGATATATTAATGTCTGGATTCTCTTAACGACCTCGGGATCAGAGCCCCAGGCGAAATCACACAAAGACAAGAGCTTGGCTCCGGCCGGGAATCGAACCCTGGTCGGCAAGCTTATATAGACAGTGACTAACCCATTCGGCAACGAAGAAAGATAAAGGTCAATGACAATTCTACTGTACTTATACCTGTCGAATTCAAGTATTTTGTACTTAGAATTGAAATCAACCCATCTTCACCATCGTAGCTAATTGGTAGTTTGTTACTTGGCATTCAATTAATGATAAATTTTGCACATTTTTACGTGTTTTTCATATTCAAATAAGCCATATATATTTTAGATATATTAATGTCTGAATTCTCTTAACGACCTCGGGATCAGAGCCCCAGGCGAAATCACACAAAGACAAGAGCTTGGCTCCGGCCGGGAATCGAACCCTGGTCGGCAAGCTTATATAGACAGTGACTAACCCATTCGGCCACGAAGAAAGATAAAAGTCAATGACAATTCTACTGTACTTATACCTGTCGAATTCAAGTATTTTGTACTTAGAATTGAAATCAACCCATCTTCACCATCGTAGCTAATTGGTAGTTTGTTACTTGGCATTCAATTAATGATAAATTTTGCACATTTTTACGTGTTTTTCATATTCAAATAAGCCATATATATTTTAGATATATTAATGTCTGGATTCTCTTAACGACCTCGGGATCAGAGCCCCAGGCGAAATCACACAAAGACAAGAGCTTGGCTCCGGCTGGGAATCGAACCCTGGTCGGCAAGCTTATATAGACAGTGACTAACCCATTCGGCCACGAAGAAAGATAAAAGTCAATGACAATTCTACTGTACTTATACCTGTCGAATTCAAGTATTTTGTACTTAGAATTGAAATCAACCCATCTTCACCATCGTAGCTAATTGGTAGTTTGTTACTTGGCATTCAATTGATGATAAATTTTGCACATTTTTACGTGTTTTTCATATTCAAATAAGCCATATATATTTTAGATATATTAATGTCTGGATTCTCTTAACGACCTCGGGATCAGAGCCCCAGGCGAAATCACACAAAGACAAGAGCTTGGCTCCAGCCGGGAATCGAACCCTGGTCGGCAAGCTTATATAGACAGTGACTAACCCATTCGGCCACGAAGAAAGATAAAAGTCAATGACAATTCTACTGTACTTATACCTCTCGAATTCAAGTATTTTGTACTTAGAATTGAAATCAACCCATCTTCACCATCGTAGCTAATTGGTAGTTTGTTACTTGGCATTCAATTAATGATAAATTTTGCACATTTTTACGTGTTTTTCATATTCAAATAAGCCATATATACTTTAGATATATTAATGTCTGGATTCTCTTAACGACCTCGGGATCAGAGCCCCAGGCGAAATCACACAAAGACAAGAGCTTGGCTCCGGCCGGGAATCGAACCCTGGTCGGCAAGCTTATATAGACAGTGACTAACCCATTCGGCCACGAAGAAAGATAAAAGTCAATGACAATTCTACTGTACTTATACCTGTCGAATTCAAGTATTTTGTACTTAGAATTGAAATCAACCCATCTTCACCATCGTAGCTAATTGGTACTTTGTTACTTGGCATTCAATTAATGATAAATTTTGCACATTTTTACGTGTTTTTCATATTCAAATAAGCCATATATATTTTAGATATATTAATGTCTGGATTCTCTTAACGACCTCGGGATCAGAGCCCCAGGCGAAATCACACAAAGACAAGAGCTTGGCTCCGGCCGGGAATCGAACCCTGGTCGGCAAACTTATATAGACAGTGACTAACCCATTCGGCCACGAAGAAAGATAAAAGTCAATGACAATTCTACTGTACTTATACCTGTCGAATTCAAGTATTTTGTACTTAGAATTGAAATCAACCCATCTTCACCATCGTTGCTAATTGGTAGTTTGTTACTTGGCATTCAATTAATGATAAATTTTGCACATTTTTACGTGTTTTTCATATTCAAATAAGCCATATATATTTTAGATATATTAATGTCTGGATTCTCTTAGCGACCTCGGGATCAGAGCCCCAGGCGAAATCACACAAAGACAAGAGCTTGGCTCCGGCCGGGAATCGAACCCTGGTCGGCAAGCTTATATAGACAGTGACTAACCCATTCGGCAACGAAGAAAGATAAAGGTCAATGACAATTCTACTGTACTTATACATGTCGAATTCAAGTATTTTGTACTTAAAATTGAAATCAACCCATCTTCACCATCGTAGCTAATTGGTAGTTTGTTACTTGGCATTCAATTAATGATAAATTTTGCACATTTTTACGTGTTTTTCATATTCAAATAAGCCATATATATTTTAGATATATTAATGTCTGGATTCTCTTAACGACCTCGGGATCAGAGCCCCAGGCGAAATCACACAAAGACAAGAGCTTGGCTCCGGCCGGGAATCGAACCCTGGTCGGCAAGCTTATATAGACAGTGACTAACCCTTTCGGCCACGAAGAAAGATAAAAGTCAATGACAATTCTACTGTACTTATACCTGTCGAATTCAAGTATTTTGTACTTAGAATTGAAATCAACCCATCTTCACCATCGTAGCTAATTGGTACTTTGTTACTTGGCATTCAATTAATGATAAATTTTGCAAATTTTTACGTGTTTTTCATATTCAAATAAGCCATATATATTTTAGATATATTAATGTCTGGATTCTCTTAACGACCTCGGGATCAGAGCCCCAGGCGAAATCTTTCTTCGTGGCCGAATGGGTTAGTCACTGTCTATATAAGCTTGCCAACCAGGGTTCGATTCCCGGCCGGAGCCAAGCTCTTGTCTTTGTGTGATTTCGCCTGGGGCTCTGATCCCGAGGTCGTTAAGAGAATCCAGACATTAATATATCTAAAATATATATGGCTTATTTGAATATGAAAAACACGTAAAAATGTGCAAAATTTATCATTAATTGAATGCCAAGTAACAAACTACCAATTAGCTACGATGGTGAAGATGGGTTGATTTCAATTCTAAGTACAAAATACTTGAATTCGACAGGTATAAGTACAGTAGAATTGTCATTGACTTTTATCTTTCTTCGTGGCCGAATGGGTTAGTCACTGTCTATATAAGCTTGCCGACCAGGGTTCGATTCCCGGCCGGAGCCAAGCTCTTGTCTTTGTGTGATTTCGCCTGGGGCTCTGATCCCGAGGTCGTTAAGAGAATCCAGACATTAATATATCTAAAATATATATGGCTTATTTGAATATGAAAAACACGTAAAAATGTGCAAAATTTATCATTAATTGAATGCCAAGTAACAAACTACCAATTAGCTACGATGGTGAAGATGGGTTGATTTCAATTCTAAGTACAAAATACTTGAATTCGACAGGTATAAGCACAGTAGAATTGTCATTGACTTTTATCTTTCTTCGTGGCCGAATGGGTTAGTCACTGTCTATATAAGTTTGCCGACCAGGGTTCGATTCCCGGCCGGAGCCAAGCTCTTGTCTTTGTGTGATTTCGCCTGGGGCTCTGATCCCGAGGTCGTTAAGAGAATCCAGACATTAATATATCTAAAATATATATGGCTTATTTGAATATGAAAAACACGTAAAAATGTGCAAAATTTATCATTAATTGAATGCCAAGTAACAAAGTACCAATTAGCTACGATGGTGAAGATGGGTTGATTTCAATTCTAAGTACAAAATACTTGAATTCGACAGGTATAAGTACAGTAGAATTGTCATTGACTTTTATCTTTCTTCGTGGCCGAATGGGTTAGTCACTGTCTATATAAGCTTGCCGACCAGGGTTCGATTCCCGGCCGGAGCCAAGCTCTTGTCTTTGTGTGATTTCGCCTCGGGCTCTGATCCCGAGGTCGTTAAGAGAATCCAGACATTAATATATCTAAAATATATATGGCTTATTTGAATATGAAAAACACGTAAAAATATGCAAAATTTATCATTAATTGAATGAAAGTAACAAACTACCAATTAGCTACGATGGTGAAGATGGGTTGATTTCAATTCTAAGTACAAAATACTTGAATTCGACAAGTATAAGTACAGTAGAATTGTCATTGACTTTTATCTTTCTTCGTGGCCGAATGGGTTAGTCACTGTCTATATAAGCTTGCCGACCAGGGTTCGATTCCCGGCCGGAGCCAAGCTCTTGTCTTTGTGGGATTTCGCCTGGGGCTCTGATCCCGAGGTCGTTAAGAGAATCCAGACATTAATATATCTAAAATATATATGGCTTATTTGAATATGAAAAACACGTAAAAATTTGCAAAATTTATCATTAATTGAATGCCAAGTAACAAAGTACCAATTAGCTACGATGGTGAAGATGGGTTGATTTCAATTCTAAGTACAAAATACTTGAATTCGACAGGTATAAGTACAGTAGAATTGTCATTGACTTTTATCTTTCTTCGTGGCCGAATGGGTTAGTCACTGTCTATATAAGCTTGCCGACCAGGGTTCGATTCCCGGCCTGAGCCAAGCTCTTGTCTTTGTGTGATTTCGCCTGGGGCTCTGATCCCGAGGTCGTTAAGAGAATCCAGACATT
>NC_090729.1:19473839-19483839 GCF_036898095.1 Palaemon carinicauda | reverse complement strand
TTTTTTCGATTTTATTTCCCTTCAAAAATTTTTTTTTGTGTCAGAATTTCTATTTTATAGTCGTAAAATAATCGGCAATTATCCAGCAACCCACCATACAATTTTTATGCATATCCAATAATAATTATATTAGTAAATAACACCTTGAAATTGACATACCCTTCCTACATTTCAAGTGGCAGATTAGGGAGTCTTGAGTCAGTGTGGTTGGCGGCCATTTTGTGGACATATTCGAAGCGTAAGCTGCCCTATCTATATATATATTCTTGTTCCCTATAGAATTTGTGATATTTTGGTATATTTTTACCTGCATAAATATTATATTATATATCAAATATATGTATTTTTTTACGAAATTTCTAAGTACTCAAAAAATTACCTTTAGATATGGCCCCTGATATAAATGTAATTTACAAAATAATGAAGATTTTTTTACATATTTCTATTTTAGGATAACATATGTTTATTCCCTAAAAAAATTAGCAACTTCCTATTTCATTTGGGTACCCAAAAAAATTCATGAAATTTGGACAAATTTTTTTGGCCAAAAAAAGTTACTCTTTTTTTCTCATTTCAGATCTTCACTTCCATGGGTCTGACTTCATCCAAAATACATCAAGATGTGTCCTAAACATTCAAGAATCAATTCCTAAAAGGATTTGTGTATATATGTATAAACTTTTTTTTTATGAATTTTTATGTCAGGTCTTTTTTTTTCTACTTAATTTTTTAAAATATTTATAATAAATAGTTTTTCTGCAGATGAGTAGTATTTATCTTTACAGTTGTTTTAAGCATTCATTGATGTTTTTTTTTGGCAAAAGAAAAAAGGAGGTTACTGCAAAAACTGATTTTTCAAGAATTTTTTTTGGCGTCGGGGTCGTTCGCGTCCGAGTATACCCTTAATGGGGTGTCCGAGGAGCGTACCTATCCAGGGTTAAGGCGGTTTGATTTTCACATTTTACAAAAGTTAGCCACTGTCTGATTTGATTTTTTCAATCTTTCACTAAACTCTAATTTAAAGACCCTGTATTGGAGATCGTAGTTCCCAAAATCTTAAATGATACTAGTTCCTTAATACTTTCTCCTTTCAATGATATTTCACCTTCCATTGAATACTCCGATCTCATCATCTCTGTCTTTCTTCTATTTATATTCAGCCCAATCCTGTGGGACATATCATGCATTCTGGTAAGCGAACATTGCAAATACTGTGGTGTTGTGCTAATAAGTATAGCATCATCAGGATACTCTACGTCTGCTAAATTCCGGTCACCAATCTAGTCCAATCCTTCTCCACCATCTCTTACTGTTCTAAACATTACAAAACCAAAGAGGAAAATAAACAATATACGAGATAACACATTCCCTTGGAGTAGACCGCTTTTCACTGTAATTCATATGATGAGACTCCATTTACACTAACTTTGCACTTGCTATACACATGAACAGACTTAATTTAATTTACATATTTAAGAGGATTTCCATAATAAAACAGGACTCTCCACAAAATAAGCTGCTGTCTAATATCATACGCTTTTTCATAGTCCACAAAAGCCATCAAAAGGGGATTTTTATAGGCTACGCATTGCAGTAAAACGTGTCTCTAAGTAAAAACTCGGTCAGTGGAACTTCTACCTTTTCTAAATCCTGCTTGTTCATCTCTCAGATTTTCATCGATGTTTCTCTCCAGTCTCTTTAGAATAACTTACTATATATTTTCATAACAAGTGACGTAAGTGTTATACCTTTGCAATTATTGCAATCGGTCAGATATCAGTTTTTTTTCTATTTTCACCAACACTCCTAAGTCCAATTCTTCAGGGTTTGGCTCTTCACAAAATAATCTTGTAAGTAGTCTGGGAGTTACTTCATTTTCAGTCAGTATCATCTCAACATTTATTCCATCATATCCCGGGATTTCCATCTATTTAGTTTTTTGAGGATAGCATCAACTTAAAACACCCTGAATTCACTCATGATCACATCAAGGTGTTCATCGGCTTCAAGTATATCAATTAAATTATTCCCTTCATATCTCCTATTCCTAACCTTCCTTACTAAAGTGTTCCATCTAACGTTGTCTTTCTCCCTCTTTTGATGCTATAACAGAATCATCTTTCTTTTTGATGGGTATATATTCTTCTTCTTTACCGAAGTCAAGATTTCATTAATAATTCTATGAGCAATCCTCACACCATAGCCACATCCTTAGTTCATAGCCTTGTCAACCTCATCCGCTTTACTGTCTAAATATTTTCTCCAACGATTTATAGCTTTTCTTTGACCTCACTGTCAGTTCTGGAATACTTGGCATGCTCTACCTTGTAATATTCATTACTTCCTCGAAAACTTTCAACAATTAATACCTGTCTTTGTCTCCTGTTTATAGTATTCCAAGTACCATTAAAAAAAATTTAATTTTTATTTTACTAGTTTTGTTACGAAGTCTTATGTAAACTTGGTAAAAGGTATGTATGACACACATGAGGTATAAACATGAGGGTTTGCGTCATGTTTAAACGTGGTTGGAAGTTATATGAAGGTTCAAAACTAAAGTTATTCTTTTTTTTTTAATGTTACGAGATAAAGTGGGCAGAGTTAGCTGAGTTTGTTGCCTTGTCAGGCAATGATAGAACCATACTTCAAACTGCCAAGTTGGCAACATTGACGTCGCCAGGGCCCGCACGGACCTAACCCCCATGCTTCGAGAATGATTAGTTGGAAAAATCAAGAGTGCATTAGGATGCATATAAGGGTATATGATTGCAGGGGAGAGAGAGATCCACCCTGACACTCAGAAAGAGACAACGTCCTACAATTGTCTCACCAGCACTTTTTCAGCCATATTGTTCCCTCTCAAACGTGCATAGTTTTTTTCTCTCAAATGTGTATAGTGTTTGTTTTAACATTGGAATTTTTGCAGTTTAAGTTGGAAGAAGTGCAGTGTGTTTGTAAGTACTACTTATATTGTAAAAAATAATAGTTTTTTTGTGACTGGCCCTATGTGATTAGGTTAAAAACTGAAGTGCATTCATTTTTGCTTACTAATTCGGTAACCTTGTGTGACACCAAATATGGTAAGAGTAACAGTTAATTATATGTAAGTGTAATTATAGTTTATTTCCTATAGTGTTAATGCCATTTTTTTCATTAATTGGCAAAAGTAGATATTTTCATAAATTAATTTCTAGTGAAACAAGTGATTTTAAAATTCTTGAACTTTCATTAGGTTTTAATTCCAAGGTCTAGTTCAGGTGATTTATTTTTGTTCTAATTATTGAGTTGTTATTTTCATAGAATATATTTATTTTTGTGAAGTGTGTATTATTTCGATCAATGACAATTAATCCAGTAACTTGTTTGTATCACCAGAATAAGAACGGAAGTACGAGGCTGGCTATAGAATAGTTCCCGTTAAAATTAAAGTAATCACCCAGTTTCGTTTCGAGTGAAACATAAAGTGTTCATATATATTAACGTCTGGGAGTTGCGAATTATTCTCAGAGCTTGGAGGTGATCTTGCGTGTGTCAGACTTATGTATTATAAAGTATGTGAGTTTGGAAACTTGGGAATTTATGTAATGTGCTTGTTGTAACATATATTTTTGGTACCCAGACCCGGGATCCAGTGAGTCTGTTTTAAATAATGGTGATAACAGGGCTGTGTTTTGATTTGATTTGACAAGTTTAGTGTTGATAGGATTCCATGTATTGTCAGGAATTTCTTTAGTAGAGAGGTACAATTTTTTGTAAAGTACAAGATAGCGCAGTTGAGTATATATGAATTTTTGGAAAACCTAATAGTTCAGGAATTGTCAGAAGCTAATGTAGCTGAACCTTAGTGGCTCGCTATTTTAAGGGCATGTGTTGACTATGCAACAAGTGTCAAACCTTAGAAGTGTTGATAAACTCAAGAGAGTTGCCAGAAGAAGATATTGCAGCAGCCTGTGACCTTTTGGAGAAGGCTGAAACAATTCTTTGAGAGGCAAGTGTCAGATGACCCACAAACTGAAGGAATGAAAGCTGAAATGAATGTATAGGCTGAGATTAGATGAATTGCAGCGGAAGAGAATTTGATTAGGCCGAAGATGATGGCAGAATAGTAGGAACGGGAAGGAAGAGAGAGAGAGAAGAGCAAGAGAAATTACGAGACATGTAATAGAAGAAGCAAGAAAAATTGCAAGGCATGAAATGGAATTGGAACTGTTGAATGCTCGTGCATAGCTGTCGTCAACTCTGACAGGTGTGACCCCTGCTATGCACGATCCCATGTTTGATGTGGTGAAGGGGCAGATGTTGATCCCGAAATTCATGGAAATGCTCCTGGAGAGTTCTTGATCATTTAGAAACGGCTGCATCAACAATGAAATGGCTAGAAGAAAAATGGTATGTGTTTTTGCAAAGTGTCCTTATTGGAAAAGGGACCAGAGGAAGGAGTATCAAGAAATTAAGAAGAGTGTGCTGCAAGTGTATTAGATTACCCACTGAATATTATAATGGAAGTTTTCAAAGTTTGCAGAAGGATTAGAAAATTACTTTCCTGCATTACGTTTATAAGGTAAGATTATGATTTAAGACATGGATAGAGGCTGCCAAAGTGAGAGAGAGGGCTTATTTAGAAGAACTGATGTTGTTAGAATAATATTTAAGAGGAGTTCCTAAACATATTCAAGCATACTTGAGAGAGAAAAGAGTGAAGAAACTTGATAGACCTCTCTTCTCTGAGTGAAGATTATATCATCAGTCATAAACCCTCTTTGTGTATGAAGTTTCAACCGTCGTTCCCACCAAGTGTTAAGTATTTGCCAAACCATGGAAACCAGTTCAGTAATAACTATGGGATGAAGGTCAATAGTTAAAGTGGAAGTACCAGTGGTACTATTCCAAAGCAGAATGCGATAGTCCCACAGCAACAATCCTCAAATCGTTCTCCTTCAGGTGTTGTAAAAGACGTGCAGAAAAATAATATTGTGTGTTATAAGTGTAGCAAAAAAGGCCATATCAGTAAGGATTAGTAGTCGAACCAACCGAAAGCAGTTGCCCAAGTGGTTAAGGGTAATTCAACTCCAAAGAATACGAAGACGAAGAATGAATAGGAAAGGTCAACGAGTAAATTAAACCAGCTAGCGTTTACATGACGAACAGGAAAACCCCAAACAGCATGGATGCCTTTAAGATTTATATTTAAGAAGGTATATTGGACGTTTTGGATGGGAGTGAGCATATCCCGGTCAACATATTGTACAAAACGGAATGTAATCTTAGAGTGGTGGCGCGAGGCATACACCCGATGGTGGAACATTCTCTCCCAGGAGATTCTGTCATTTTGAAGGGAATAGGGAGTGAGAAAGTTAATCCTATTTGCTGTTCTATTGCAAGAAGGCAAGGAAGGAATTCTTCATCCCATCTGTTTTATATTGTCGAAACTGAAGAAGCATCAATAGTTGAAAGGAACTACTATCGCTAATCACAGCGATAAGGAAGTTTGAATTTTATGTTTATAGGCCACAGAATGAAGCAATTACAGTTTACTCAGATCACAATCCTATGAGTTTTGTTAGTAAAATGGAGAATAATAATCAAAGGTTAACTATTTGGTTGTTATGTTTGCAACTATATTGCATTAATGTAAAGCATATATCCGGTAAAAAGAACGTCGTTGCATTTATTAATCTCGGACTGAATCGGACTTTATTCAGGGCCAGAATAAACAATCTTTTTGTAGGGAGTTATCTTAAAAAGCTGATCTACATGAGAGTAGACGATGTTATTCGTGTAATTCATTTGTGTATTTAAGAGATATATATCCCACTTATAAGGAGAGTTCCACTCATGTAGAATTACGTAAATGTATGTAAGGTATATAAGACTCTTGTCATTCTTTTAATTGTAATTTCATTTATTTCCGTAAAAGTAAATTTACGTTATTCTAAGGAATCAAATTTTTATTTCTTGTAGTTCTGTTACGAATTCTTATATAAATTTGTTGAAGGTATATATGACACACATGAGGTATAAACATATGGGATTGCATAAGGTGTCCCCGTGGTTGGAAGTCTCATGAAGGTTCTTGACTAAGATTATTTTTCTTTTAATGTTACGAGATGAAGTGGACAGAGTTAACTCAGTGTGTTGCCTTGTCAGGCAACGATAGAACCATACTTCAAACTGCTGAGTTGGCAACATTGACTTCGCGACGGCCCGATCGGACCTGCCCCCTGTTTTGAGAATGATTAGCGGGAAAATTGCAGAATGCATCAGGATGCATATTAAGGTGTACGATTGCATGGACGGGAGAGATCCAGCCTGACACTGGAAGAGCCAACGTACGACACTCCTCTCACCAGCACCTATTCAGCCATAGTGTTTCCTGTCTAACGTCATAGTGTTTTCTCTCAAATGTGTATAGTGTTTGTTCATACCTTGGAATTTTTGTGGACTAAATTGAAAGAAGTGCAGTGTATTTGTAAGTATATTCTATATTGTAAAAATTAATAGTTTTTTTGTGACTAGCCCTGTGTGATTATGATAAAAAGTGAAGTTCATTTATTTTTGCTTAACCATTTTGGTAGCCTGGTGTTAGCTCTAAGGTAAAAGTTAACTTCATCTGTAAGTGTAATTATGGTTTATTTCCTATAGTGTTGAAGTGTTTTTTTCATTAACCCTGGGTTGGTTAAGTTCCAAAGCGGGTACGCCATTACCAATGCCGTACCATAAATGAGACCTCAACTTTCGGACCATATAACTTCCTTATTAATAAATATATTTCAAATCATTATGTTTCTTATTTAACAATATTCATTCCTCAATATTATGTTAGGAGTAAATTAAAAACCAATCATTTTAGATATTCAATTTGGAAAATTCAGTAAAACAAGTATATAAAAGTATAAATATGTAAAATATAATCTATAGAAAATATTTACATTATACATAAGTAACTTTGGTGAACTGCATAATAAAGTTGAATGGCATGGCAGCATTCATACCAATTTTCGAGGTCCTAGGCTGAAAAAACATCAAATTTGTGACAGGGGTGAAAATGGGCACTCGTGTGGCACTCAATGAAGGCACTGGGGTGGCACTCGTTGAAGGCACTGGCGTGGCAATTGTTGAAGGCAGTGGGGTGACACTTGAAAAAGGCAATGGGGTAGCACTCGAAAAACACTCTAGTACGACTGATTGATGGCACACTGGTGGAGATGGGGGCCTTCTCTGACAGGCTCCTGAGGGGGGTCAAGGTCATGGGTGTGTCATCTACATCATTGTCGTCACCATCGTCACATGGTACAGGCATCTTAACCTTCTTCATAGAGAATTGTATCCTCTTCTTGCTTTGAAAATGAGAACAAACGTGAAATGGAGGCTCACTTTCTGAAGAGGTGCTAGATGGGGTCAAATAGGAGAGTGCTGAGTGGGAAAAATTGTTTATACTTCTCTGGTCGATGGTGTCCACATGGGGCACGTCACCATATTTCTGATAAAAACACGTGTCTTCAGTAGGCTTAATATTATTATAATCACTAAGAGATTCCAAAATCACGCAGAGTGTTTTCTCAGAAGGGAATTTCTGCATTTTATCAACCTGAAAAGTTAGAATTTTTTTTTTGCCCTATATACTTGAACATCCGGCAGCCTAGCACAAAGATGGCAACATCACTGCATAGCGACACTATTCACTAATGTTCAGTGAAATCTCTTTTAACTTTCATTAATATCACTCTGAGATATATAGCAAAATGTAAAAGCATACGAAACTGAAATTTCAATACAGTTTAGTAGTGTGGTACCATAATTGAGACTCCAAAAAATTTGAAGAGCTCCGACTTGTGCGTCCTACCCCTGTGGTATCATAACAAAGTCTTATGTGGTGCACCTTGAGAACGACGCCACAGACAAAGCAACAGGATGAAACCTGGGAAAATTTGCTTTGCGCCTGCGCCTGGTTCCAAATTTGGGGCCTGTTAACTTACCCAGGGTTAATTGTCAAAATTTTATATTTTCATAAATTAAATTTCTAGTGAATCAGGTAATTATAATATTCTTGAAATGTCATTTTTTTTAATTCTACGGTCTTATTCATATTTAAATTTCGAATGATTTATTTTTGTATTAATTTTGGAATTGTTATTTTTAAAGGATACATATATATATATATATATATATATATATATATATATATATATATATATATATATATATATATATATATATATATATATATATATATATATATATATATATGTATATATATATATATATATATATATATATATATATATATATATATATATATATATATATATATATATATATATATATATATATATATATATATATATATATATATATATATATATATATATATATATATATATATATATATATATATATACATATATATGTATATATATATATATATATATATATATATATATATATATATATATATATATATATATATATATATATATATATATATTTGTATAGTGCTTATCATTTCGATCACCAATAATCAATCCGGTAACTTGCTCTTATCCCCTGACTAAGAACTGAAGAAAGAGGTAGGTTTTGGAATAATTCCCGTTAGAAGTAGAGTAATCAATCAGTTATGTTTTGAGCGTAACATAAAGGGATCTCTAGATAGTCAGTGTTCATATAATACATACATATACCAAGGCACTTCCCCCAATTCTGGGTGGTAGCCGACATCAACAAAGAAACAAAAACAAAAGGGGACCTCTACTCTCTACGTTCCTCCCAGCCTAACAAGGGAATCAGCCGAGTTCAGCTGGTACTGCTAGGGTGCCAAAACCCACCCTCCCACATTATCCACCACAGATGAAGCTTCATAATGCTGAATCCCCTACTGCTGCTACATCCGCAGTCATCTAAGGCATCGGAGGCAGCAGCAGGGCCTACCGGAACTGCGTCACAATCGCTCGCCATTCATTCCTATTTCTAGCACGCTCTCTTGCCTCGCTCACATTTATCCTCCTTTCCCCCAGAGCTTCCTTCACTCCATCCATCCACCCAAACCTTGGCCTTCCTCTCGTACTTCTCCCATCAACTCTTGCATTCATCACCTTCTTTAGCAGACAGCCATTTTCCATTCTCTCAACATGGCCAAACCACCTCAACACATTCATATCCACTCTAGCTGCTAATTTATTTCTTACACCAGTTCTCACCCTCACCACTTCGTTCCTAACCCTATCTACTCGAGATACACCAGCCATACTCCTTAGACACTTCATCTCAAACACATTCAATTTTTGTCTCTCCATCACTTTCATTCCCCACAACTCCGATCCATACATCACAGTTGGTACAATCACTTTCTCTTATAGAACTCTCTTTACATTCATGCCCAACCCTTTATTTTTTAATACTCCCTTAAGTTCCCCCAACACTTTGCAACCTTCATTCACTCTTTGACGTACATCTGCTTCCACTCCACCATTTGCTGCAACAACTGACCCCAAGTACTTAAACTGATCCACCTCCTCAAGTAACTGTACATTCAACATGACATTCAACCTTGCACCACCTTCCCTTCTCGTACATCTCATATCCTTACTCTTACCCACATTAACTCTCAACTTCCTTCTCTCACACACTCTTCCAAATTCTGTCACTAATCGTCCAAGCTTCTATTCTGTGTCTGCAACCAGTACAGTATCATCCGCAAACAAAAACTGATTTACCTCCCATTCATGGTCATTCTCGTCTACCAGTTTTAATCCTCGTCCAAGCATTCGAGCATTCACCTCTCTCACCACTCCTTCAACATACAAGTTAAACAACCACGGCGACATCACACATCCCTGTCTCAGCCCCACTCTCACCGGAAACCAATCGCTCACTTCATTTCCTATCCTAACACATGCTTTACTACCTTTGTAGAAACTTTTCACTGCTTGCTACAACCTTCCACCAATTCCATATAACTTCATCCCATTCCACATTGCTTCCCTATCAACTCTATAATACGCTT
>NC_090729.1:19453839-19456339 GCF_036898095.1 Palaemon carinicauda | reverse complement strand
CTTCCCTCGTTTCCACTTTCTTGTGTACACTACACGCGCATACACACCGCATGGATTTCATTTCATGTTATTGTAATCACTTTACCTTATTCCTAAAAAACACACTTTTCCTCTTTTTTTTTGGCAAATGATATTTCCGCAGACTTTAGATATTATGTCGTTTGTATCCTTTGAAAGATGATGATTCCGAAACGTTAGGAAATATTCGTGAATGGTACATTTAACGATCCCTAAATAAGTATACCTACAGTATCAGGCAGGACTTATGTATAGTGTATCATACTGAAAGTAACTTCTTCACATAATATTTTCTGTGAGGTCTATCTGGCAGAGCAAAGGAAGTTAAACTGATAACCTAATGAATTTCACCGGCCAGAATACTATGTAGATTCGGTAATAGAAGCTATAAACAGGTGAGTTGTGACAGATATGTGAAATTTATATCCGTAAAAGATTTGCGTTTATGAAAAGATCATGCGAATAAACCTGATTTATATCACTCAATAAATATCAGATAATGAATATTCATATTTATTTCATGATATCTAATATGCTATATGATAAAGAAAAAATCTGGAAATGCCTGCTACTATGACTGGATTTATGAGATTTGGAATATATATCCCGACTCTGGGGCCTTGAAGGCCATTCAGCGGACAAATCCAACTGGGAGAAAACCCAGCAATTGCAATATCATCTGTGATGTAAAAGTTCGAAGTTTTGGCAGCAAGAGGGAAGAAAGGTCGCAGAAATAGAGGGAAAATAAGATAATTTATATAAAGGCCATTGAAACGATACCATTTCCCATTGTAAATGCGTACTGTGCACAACGAATAGTTCACTGTAGGCACTAATTCGATAACAGAACTCTGTTTTTTCTCCATTCAGATATGTTTATGTAATCAGTTAACAATCAGACCTATACAAATAAAAATATTACAATAAACGTTATTACTGTTTTGCCTTTTTTTCACTCGTTTCATATTAAGACATGTTTTGTTTTCTCATTGATTGGTAAGGAACTTTTTGTAGTACTTTGCACCGGAACATGTCGCATTCGATGAGATAAAAAGGAGAGATATACTAATAAGCCTTCCTTACAGATTTTTACCAATGTAATTGATATCTTGACTTTATTGGTTTTCCCTGACTGGCTTTTACCAGAGTCCTCCCTTTAGACTAATCTCGATTAGAATACTTTCCTTTTTGTAGTGTTCCCTATTTCCTTTTTTCTTTTCCATTATTTTATATAACAGCATGAATGCTGAATTCATTTTGAAATTCTTATTTCTTCTAACATTATGAAACAAGATTTCTTATACAAGATTAAGTCTAATTGTATTTCCTCAAGACTGTAAATTCTTTTTCAAATGACATCTTGTATTAGGTTGGAAATATGTTTAGTGGGTGTTCAGTAGGGTTAAAAAAGTGTCACCTCACAGATATAGTTACTCTCCCTGTCCCTTTCAAATACGCGTGTAATCCTTAATAGAGGCATTTACTTTTGACAGGACCGGCACTAGTTCAAGACCAGAGAGACATTACTTGCCTGAATTCACAGTAATAAGTTTTCAAATGTTTTTGTAAACCATAAAACCTTCACTAGTGAAATCTCTTGAGTTATAAAATACTTCTCTCTCTCTCTCTCTCTCTCTCTGACCCGACGATGGGGAACATATGGGCGCGCTCCTAGAAATTAAAAAATTTCCCTGTTCCCTAAACAGCATACTTATTGGGTACCAAGTTGTTAGCCAACTATTAATTAATTCATTTCTTCATATCTCAACACTTGCATCCATTGCTTTCCTTTTCACATTTAGATTATAGTCATGATTGAACTTTGAAATTTGACTCTATTTATTATTGAGAACCAGTTCTGTCGAAGAATGGGTAAAGACTATTAGATTCATGTGTCCTGCTCCAAAAAAACTTTGGGAAATATATGTGGAAGTCATAAATTTTTTCTTCGCCAATTTCGTTGCGAAGGTTATATTTTGATAGGCATTTGTTTGTATGACTATGTGACTGTGATCCGCATAACTCGAAAACCATTTGACCAAAGGTCATGAAATTTGGCGTGATGACTGGCCATTATCCAAGGAAAATTTTATTAGATTTTGGGAGTGCTTGGGTCAAAAGTAAGCGCAAGGGCACAAAAAAAAAGAAAAAAAAATTGCCATATAGCCTAGTGGACAATACTTCTGACTTGAATGAACCAAGAGCTAAAATGTGCATAATTCCATTGCTTATCTTATGTTATAGGCTACAACACAATAATGTCATTACCCTTGTTTGTATATTTGTTTGTTTGTAATTCGCATAACTCAAAACTATTTAACCTAATATCATGAAATTTGGTGCGATGATTGGCCAAGATCCTCGAATTTTTTTTCAGATTTTAAAAGTGATTGGGTCAATGATCAAGGTTCAGATAACAAACAGGCCAACGAAGTCTTTTCTGCTATATCGGGGTCAATTTTGATCTGCTTTGCACGAATCT
>NC_090729.1:19418839-19438839 GCF_036898095.1 Palaemon carinicauda | reverse complement strand
ATGAAAGGCCAGGTCGAAATCAACATGTCGCGAGAGACCATAAAAGAAATTGGAACCTGACGCTACCTAGCTGTCCGAGGATTTACCTGGCGAGACATCAGTCTCTTACCAGAGAGTTTTACCCAATTTCCCGGCCCACCACGTGACACAATTGGTAGTAATTCATTCAAATTACCCCTAATGAGCCAATATGGATAAATATCAACACAACATCGTGTTCAAATAGAAATAAATTTCTACCTCATACTTGGGATTGAACGCTAGCCCCCTCTAATGAAACGCCAGGTCGAAACCAACCATGTCACGAGAGACCATAAATGAAATTGGAACCTGACGCTACCTAGCTGTCCAAGGATTTACCTGGCGAGACATCAGTCTCTTACCAGCGAGTTTTACCCAATTTCCCGGCCCACCACGTGACACAATTGGTAGTAATTAATTCAAATTACCCATAATGAGTCAATATGGGTAAATATCAACACAACATCGTGTTCAAATAGAAATAAATTTCTACCTCATACTTGGGATCGAACGCTAGCCCCTTCTAATGGAAGGCCAGGTCGAAACCAACCATGTCACGAGAGACCATAAAAGAAATTTGAACCTGACGCTACCTAGCTGTCCGAGGATTTACCTGGCGAGACATCAGTCTCCTACCGCCAGCGAGTTTTACCCAATTTCCCGGCCCACCACGTGACACAATTGGTAGTAATTCATTCAAATTACCCTTAATGAATCAATATGGATAAATATCAACCCAACATCGTGTTCAAACAGAAATAAATTTCTACCTCATACTTGGGATCGAACGCTAGCCCCTTCTAATGAAAGGCCAGGTTGAAACCAACCATGTCACGAGAGACCATAAAAGAAATTGGAACCTGACGCTACCTAGCTGTACGAGGATTTACCTGGCGAGACATCAGTCTCTTACCAGCGAGTTATACCCAATTTCCCAGCCCGCCACGTGACACAATTGGTAGTAATTCATTCAAATTACCCCTAATGAGTCAATATGGATAAATATCAACACAACATCGTGTTCAAATAGAAATAAATTTCTACCTCATACTTGGGATCGAACGCTAGCCCCTTCTAATGAAAGGCCAGGTCGAAACCAACCATGTCACGAGAGACCATAAAAGAAATTGGAACCTGACACTACCTAGCTGTCCGAGGATTTACCTGGCGAGACATCAGTCTCTTACCAGCGAGTTTTACCCAATTTCCCGGCCCACCACGTGACACAATTGGTAATAATTCATTCAAATTACCCCTAATGAGTCAATATGGATAAATATCAACACAACATCGTGTTCAAATAGAAAAAGAAGTATGAGGTAGAATTTTATTTCTATTTGAACACGATGTTGTGTTGATATTTATCCATATTGACTCATTAGGGGTAATTTGACTGAATTACTACAAATTTGGTCACTTGGTGGGCCGAGAAATTGGGTAAAACTCGCTGGTAAGAGACTGATGTCTCGCCAGGTAAATCCTCGGACAGCTAGGTAGCGTTAGGTTCCAATTTCTTTTATGGTCTCTCGTGACATGGTTGGTTTCGACCTGGCCTTTCATTAGAAGGGGCTAGCGTTAGATCCCAAGTATGAGGTAGAAATTTATTTCTAATTGAACACGATGTTGTGTTGATATTTATCCATATTGACTCATTAGGGGTAATTTGAATGAATTACTAACAATTGTGTCACGTGGTGGGCCGGGAAATTGGGTAAAACTCGCTGGTAAGAGACTGATGTCTCTCCAGGTAAATCCTTGGACAGGTAGGTAGCGTCAGGTTCCAATTTCTCTTATGGTCTCTCGTGACATGGTTGGTTTCGACCTGGCCTTTCATTAGAAGGGGCTAGCGTTCGATCCCAAGTATGAGGTAGAAATTTATTTCTATTTGAATACGAAGTTGTGTTGATATTTATCCATATTGACTCATTAGGGGTAATTTGAATGAATTACTACCAATTGTGTCACGTGGTGGGCCGGGATATTGGGTAAAACTCGCTGGTAAGAGACTTATGTCACGCCAGGTAAATCCTCGGACAGCTAGGTAGCGTCAGGTTCCAATTTCTTTTATGGTCTCTCGTGACATGGTTGGTTTCGACCTGGCCTTTTATTAGAAGGGGCTAGCATTCGAACCCATGAATGAGGTAGAAATTTATTTCTATTTGAACACGGTGTTGATATTTATACATATTGACTCATTAGGGGTAATTTGAATGAATTACTACCAATTGTGTCACGTGGTTGGCCGGGAAATTGGGTAAAACTCGCTGGTAAGAGACTGATGTCTCGCCAGGTAAATCCTCGGACAGATAGGTAGCGTCAGGTTCCAATTTCTTTTATGGTTTCTCGTGACATGGTTGGTTTCGACCTGGCCTTTCATTAGAAGGGGCTAACGTTCGATCCCAAGTGTGAGGTAGAAATTTATTTCTATTTGAACACGATGTTGTGTTGATATTTATCCATATTGAGTCATTAGGGGTAATTTGAATGAATTACTACCAATTGTGTCACGTGTCGGGCCGGGAAATTGTGCAAAACTTGCTGGTTAGAGACTGATGTCTCGCCAGGTAAATCCTCGGACAGCTAGTTAGCGTTTGGTTCCAATTTTTTTTATGGTCTCTCGTGACATAGTTGGTTTTTACCTGGCCTTTCATTAGAAGGGGCTAGCGTTCGATCCCAAGTATGAGGTAGGAATTTATATATATATATATATATATATATATATATATATATATATATATATATATATATATATATATATGTGTGTGTGTGTGTGTGTGTGTGAATATATATATATATATATATATATATATATATATATATATATAAATATATATATATATATATTTATATATATATATATATATATATATATATATATATATATATATATATATATATATATATATATATATATATATATATATATATATATATATACATATATATATATTATATATATATGTATACTTTTGTATATATATATATATTTAAATATAGGCCTATATATATATATATATATATATATATATATATATATATATATATATATATATATATATATATATATATATATATATATATATATATATATATATATATATATATATATATATATATAGTACATATGTGTATGTACATATATATATATATATATATATATATATATATATATATATATATATATATATATATATACATACATAAGTTAATTATTTTGGTAGAAATTGAGACCATTCTAGATATTTTCATGCAACATACTACGACAGTTTTATATCCTTATGAAGTAAATGTTGAATTACATCAGTGTAGTATCGTAACTGAGGGTGAAGTTTTTCATCCAGTGTCTCCTGAGGGTATTGCTTGGGTAGGATATTATATTGGGTGGTATGGGTGGGTAGTGGGCTACTTTGTTGGTGCCCAGGCATGTTAAAAGGTCTACGTTTATTTCCTATAGCATTCGGCTATGCAGTTTGGGCGGAACTGAACCTTGAAATGCTGAAACAATGCCAACGAATGTGTACTGTCGAAAAATTGGTGTTTGGTATCACTCTATCATCTTGGACATTGGTGCACATCATCTGGTGATTTTGCAGGTGGTTAAGTAGTGAGCTCTGTACCAGGCTGGGTGTTGAAGGTACTTAAGTCACCTATGTGACGTCCCTGAAAAATATACGACGTTCAATTCAGTGACGAACTCCCACGTAAATATCTTTACTTACCAAGCAACACACGTATTTATATACATTTCAAGGCATGCGAATAACATTGTGACGTGAACATAACGTAGAAATTAGTGTATGTTTCCTTCAACTGATTTTTAATGTACGCTTGCAGTAGTCCATTGGAAGTTTAAGGTTTACAGGTTTAGTGGTCGCTCAAGAATGCCAGAGGCAAAGGAGAGTAACATTGCCATATCTATGACCAGGGAGAGCCAGGAAATGGCTGCCGATGCCTCAGCAGGTACACCTATACTGTAGGCTCCCCCAATCCCCCCATCCTTAGTTCATATTGATGGTGAGGCTGTTGACACAACAAGAAAATATCGCGTTTGAGCGGGACTCGATGCCCAGTCCGGGAATTACCAGGCAATCTTTGATTGTATGTGGTTATGTTTATTGCAAATACATTGCATAGCCTTTCTTCTAACATTAACTGCCAATATTCGTTATTCGTAACTTTCTTTCAATCTGCTGTTAAAACCCTAATCAATGATTCAGAAACACCAAACACTCTCAATAGGTGAACTCCAACATATGCATAAATTCCAGCTTACTTATTTTATAGAAACTGTTCATTGTGATATGAAACACGAAGTCAGACCTTAAAATTGTAGACATATATTTATTTTCAACGATTGCGAGTATTCTTCAAATGTAATATTACTTTTGTAGCTTATTTTATGATATTTCTTGTATTTAGCGTCGATATATCGTTGCAAGTTATTAAATAAATATTATTATTCCCTGAATTCACGACACTTGTCCCATACTTTGCTCTCAATATAATCAAGTTAGCTGAAATCACAAATATATGTTAGAGTTTAACGTAAAATGCGCTCTTTACTCATGAATATTGTATAAAAAAGCTTTTTCCATTTTATTTAATATCACGTCCCCTTGTTATTGCCCGACTCATTACTTCTGTAGGTTCATGCTTCATGATAACTTGACCTTGCTACTGAATAGACATGAATTGTAATTGTGTAGGGAAATGCAATTTATGGGTGCTCTTTTTTGTATATAGATAACAAAATGTTTTATTCTTCTTGATAAAATGTTAGGTTAGATTAGCCAGGTACCAACCACCCGCTGAGATACTTCCGCTAGAGAATTTTTTGGGTCCTGTGACTGACCAGACATTACAACATTAGTTTCCTCTCTCTAGTTTCGGCTCATTTTTCTTTTGGCCACACATACATCGAATGGTATGGCCGATTTTTTCCATATTATCGTCAGTCCTGATACACCTGACAACACTGAGCTTATCAAACAATTCTTTTCTACACTATAATTGTTCAGTGGCTAGTTTCCTCTTGGTAAGAGTAGATGAGACTCTTTAGTTATGGTGACCAGCTCTTCCAAGCGAAGGACACTCCAAAATCAAATCATTGTTTTCTATTGTCAGGTAGTGCCATATTATTATTATTATTATTATTATTATTATTATTATTATTATTATTATTATTATTATTATTATTATTATTATTATTAGTTAAGCTAGTTAAAAAGCTGGATGTTATAAACCTAAGGGCTCCAACAGGGAAAAATAGCCCATTGGTGAAAAGAAATAAAGAAATGAATAAACTAAATGAGAAGTATGCATAATTAAAATCGAATATTTACGGACAGTATAAACATTGAAATAGATCTCCCATATTTAACGATAAATGTCAGCCTGTTTAACATAAAAACATTTGCTGCAAGTCTGAACTTTTGAAATTCCACCGATTCAACAACTTAATTAGAAAGATCATTCCTCATCTTGGTCACAGCTGAAATATAACTTTTATGATACTGTGTAGTATTGAGCCCTATGCTGGAAACGGCGTGACTATTAGAATTGACTGCATGCCTAGTATTCCAAACAAGATGATACTGTCCGGGAAGATGCGAACGCAAAGGATGGTCAGAATTATGAAAAATGTTGACATGCATACCGAACAAATTGAGCAACGGTGCCAGAGATTAATGTCTGGATTATAAATAAGAAATTTTCAGATTCTAAGTTCCTGTCCAACAAATTAAGATGAGAGTCAGCAGCTGAAGATCACACAGGAGAACCATATTCGAAACAAGGTAGAATGAAAAGATTAAAACACTTTTGTACAATGGATTGATCACGGAAAGTGTGAAAAGATTATATCAATAAACCAATTTTTGTGCAATTGTTGAAGAGACAGACCTATGTTTCTCAAAAGTAAATCTGGTGTCGAGAATCACATCTAAAATTTTAAAGTTCATACAGAGTTTAAGCAAAATTATCAATGTTGTGATCTGGATGTTGAGGAGCCACTGTCCTCATTCTACTTACAAGCATACTTTTAGTGTTGTTAGGATTCATCTTTAGGTCCCATAATTTACACCATGCACTAATTTTAACTAGAACTCTTTTAAGGGACTCAACAACCTCAGATCTACGTTCAAGAGATGGAATGGATGCAAAGACGGTAACATCATCTTGATATGAGACGAGATTGTTTTCTAGGCCAAACCATAGGTTATATGTAAATATTCTGAAAAGTAATGGACAATGAACACTAGCCTAAGGAACGCCAGATTAACACTTCAATACTCAATTATGGTATCCAACAACAAGTCTATGCGATTTTATTTATAAATTCAATAATGATGCTAAAAAAGCCTGACTCACTCCACACTGTTCAAGTATGTAAAGAAGACCTCATGATTAAGATAATCAAAGGCATCACTAAAATCAAAGCCAACCATACGAAATTCCTGACCTTGTTCAAGGGATTTCTCTAGCATGGTTTTCCACTCTCTTGGGATTTAGTTCTCTTGCTTGAGGGTACGCATATTCAGTTATTTAAGAAATGTCTGTGTATCATAAAATCTTGGCGAAGGTTGTATAACTAATATCTTGGGGGCTAGTGCCTTGTGCTTAGAGCCCCCCTTCGGCTGTGAATGCCAGGCAGTCGGAACGATGGAACTATTCCGCAACTACTTAAATTTTCAGACACGTAGACATATTTATTTGTGTATTATTAGGAACGAAGAAGACAGGTTTTTAGCCGCTTAATATCCTTACTAGAAAATTTCAGTATAAAGACACCTACTTCATAATCAATCGAGAAAATCTAGTTTATTCATGAGGATGAAAGTGAACGACCTGAAGACTATGGAGAAAACGACAAGGTTATGAGAAAGATAAGCTATTAAAATGTCTATTTAAGCGAAGGGAGGCCTTGATATACTCGTAAGAAATATACCATATACAAAAATATCTTAATTGGTGACGATATTTCGTCAAAGGTATTCCATGTGCAACAAATGGTTAAATGGTGAATATACAGCATATAGCAAATTAACTGGCTCCCAAGAGTTTTCGATATTATTAGCTACTGTATGTTCGCGAAAGGTTATAACGAAGCTATTTAGTGACAAATAACACACACACACACACACACACACACACATATATATATATATATATATATATATATATATATATATATATATATATATATATATATATATATATATATATGTGTGTGTGTGTGTGTGTGTGTGTGTGTGTATCAATGGCATTATGCGGGGAAATATTCCCTTCAGTTTAAAAGAAGGAATATACCTTGTACAGAAAAACGTAAATAACAACTTATTGCATGCATCTGAAGTCCTACTGTCTGAATTTTACGTTCAGTGAAACTATTAATGATTGTCCTCCACATCTCAGGTGGAAAGCTTATTATTATTCGAAGACATTTTTATCTCAATTATTTTTCAATTTGGTTAGAGATTATTTATAATCATGAAGTATTTTTTAGCCTTGATTTCATTATAAATTTGGGTTCCATATTATCGATTTCCTATATATTTTATTTTTGTGCTTCATCAAATATTCATATATCATCCTCATCATCATCTCCTCATAACCTGAATAACGCAAAGGACCTTGGATAGATTTCGCCACTCATATCTATCTTAAGCTTTTAATTCAATACTTCTCCATTCATCATCTAATACTTCATGCTTCATAGTCCTCAGCTTGTGTGCCAGGGTCTTTCAACTCTTCTAGTGCCTTTTGGAGCCCAGTTAAACGTTTTGCGAACTAATCATTCTTGGGGAGTGCGAAGAGCATGAAAAAAACCAACTTCACCTACTACTCACCATGATGTCATCCAAATATGATCTATAAAAATCTGGCTTATAGTTTTATTTCTAATTATGTCCTGCAGTGTAACTCCTGATATGCTGAGGACTTTGTTTTCAAATCTATTAAATCTATGTGGACTGTTTAATTTTCACACCACGACTCATGTCCATACAGTAACACAGATCTCACTGTACTGATTATATATATATATATATATATATATATATATATATATATATATATATATATATATATATATATATATATATATATATATATATATATATATATATATATATATATATATATATATTTATTTACATATTGATATATATAAATAGCCTGATTTCAATATGTAATTCCAGGTGATCTAATTTCCAAATTTCACTTAAACGAGCCATTATCTTATTTGTTTTTTTTTTCAATCTTTCACTAAACTCCAAATCTAATGACCGTGTATTGGAGATTATAGTTCTTAATTACTCAAATAATTCTACCCCATTAATTGTTTCTCCTGCCAATGATATTTCATCGTTCATTGCATATTCCATTCTCATCATCTCTATCCTCCTTCTATGGATCGTGAGCCTAGCCTCCTGTGATATTTCCTATATTCTAGTAAGGAGGTATTGTAAATTCTGTAATCTGATGCTGAAAAGGACGTCATCAACATACTCTAGATAAATGTAATTTTCCACGTTTGAATTTATGAATAAGAGGAAAATTAATTTCCTTGATGGATGGAATGTCCAGTAGGTGGCGTGTCAGCAAGTTTGCTCGGTTGGTCTTAGGTGGTGAACAAGTCATTCAGCTTCGGACGTTGGACTGAACGAACAAGCGTTTATAACACCGGTTATTATATATACAAAGGCGTGGCAAATCTTTTATACGGCTTAAAATGGCAAGCAATAGTGATAGTGACTCTGGTATTCAAGTTCAATTGAATACCATTTTGGCAGAACTTTCGAACTTAAAAAGAGATGTGCAAGGCAATTCATTAACCGTTGCCACTGAAGTGAAGAAATTATAAACCGAAAAGGACTTGTCATGGAGATTTCTTGGAAACAAACACCAATATGAGTTTAACAGTGAACTTGAAGATGCAATTAGCCAGTGCCTTTGGGGCGTAGAAAACGGAAAATTGGACTATGTGAGAGAACAGCTTGAGGAAGTTAGGGACAAAGTATATAAAAGGAATAAACTTGTTAGAATTGCCGATACATCAGCAGGCGGATGGGAAACTGTCAGGCAGTACGAAACAAATCCGGTTGCGTCCGACAGCGAGGATGAATCTAGAATAAACAAGGCGCTCAAAAAGCAGAAGACTCGAAGTTATCCTCGAGGCGGTTCTCGGCGGTCGTTTGACTCTACTGCCAGAAACAATTATTGGGGTTCAGGCGTTTCCGGTCACAAACCATATGGATCCGATCCGGTTGGAAGAGGCAGATTTTTTCGTGGTCAAACCAGCACCAATAGTTTCAACACCAGAAGTTCCGGCTTCGTCGCTCCAGGACCCTGTTTTGCTTGCGGGGAGTTCTCACAATTCCGGCGGAATTGTCCCTATTCCAGAGGTGCAACCCTTTTCGGAGTAGCCAGTGCCGGCGGGGAGCAGGCAACTGGTGGGCCAGCAAGGAAGTAAACCGGATGTGTCACCAGACTTGTTAGAAGATGAGTATTTTGACTATAATAGATTTACCCATGATTTTTATGAATATGAGCAAGGACAGAAAAGTATAATAGTTAGGGGTAGGTTAAAGAAACATATTCAATTTTGGAGGTCAATTGGCTCGAGTGATTTTGTACTCGACGTAATAGAAAAAGGCTATAAGTTACCTTTGTATTCGATACCTTCGAGAACATTTTGTAAAAACAATAAATCTGCTTTGTTAAAATTTGATTTTGTTTCAGAAGCTATCCAAGATTTGGTAGATAGAGCACTAATATCAGTTTGCGAAAGCCCCCCTTATGTTGTAAATCCGTTGACCTTTTCCATTCAAAATTCTAAACGTAAAAGACTTATTCTTGATTTAAGAGAAGTGAATAAGCATTTGTGGAAACAACCTGTAAAATATGAAGATATTAGAATTGCATTATCATTATTTAAAAGTAAGGGTTATCAAATTAAGTTTGATTTGACCAGCGCTTATCATTTTGTTGACATCTATGAGCCTCACATAGAATACCTTGGGTTTTCTTGGATAAACAGGGAAGGAAAGACTAATTTTTACAAGTTTAATGTTCTCCCTTTTGGAATTTCAAGCGCCTGTTATATGTTTACAAAGTTGACAAGACCGCTGCTGAAGAAATGGCGCGGTGAGGGAAAGTTTGTCACCATGTTCTTAGATGATGGATACGGTTGTTCGCAATCTCTTGATGGCGTAATTAAACTTAGCCAGCATATAAAAAATGATTTGTTGTCATCGGGATTCATCCCGAATGCAACGAAATGTATCTGGTCACCCACTCAGGTTCTGAAGTTTTTAGGTGTGATGCTTGATTCCGGAAACTGTTCGATATTTATCCCTGATCGAAGATTACTTAAGTGCATCAATACGATTTCAGAAATATTGAATAGTATTAAAGTACACAGGTACGTTCGTGTTAAGAAAGTAGCGAGCTGTATTGGTCAAATTATCTCAATGAGTGTTGTCATAGGAAAAGTTTCTCAAATAATGACCTGGAATTTAAGTATTGACGTACTCGCTGCTAGTCACTGGGATCAGTATATAAAAATTTCTGATGAAAGTAAGAGACAACTATTATTTTGGCAAATATCTCTGTCGGAACTGAATATAAAACATACCAATGTGTCTTTTCAATGCTCAAAAATTGTGTATTCTGACGCTAGTAGTACAGGGTTTGCTGGCTATGCAGTCAGTGCGAAAACTGGTATTTCATATGGTACATGGTCCATTGAAGAAAGTCTTAAGTCTTCGACATGGCGAGAATTGGTAGCTGTTTATCGTGTTTTACAGTCGTTAGGTCATATTCTGACTGGTCAGAGAGTGAAATGGTTTACTGACAAGCAAGGGGTTGAAGCGATCGTATCGAAAGGTTCTATGAAGGTGGAATTGCAAAGTATAGCTATTGATATTTTTCGATTTTGTATTGCAAAGTCTATTTTGTTGGAAATGTAATGGATTCCTAGAACAATGAATGAAGAAGCAGATTATCTGTCAAAGATTATAGACATTGATGACTGGGGTATCTCATTTGAAACATTTGATTTGATTCAGGCTAGATTTGGAAATACACATATTGATTGGTTCGCTTCCGAACATAATGCGAAACTGAATTCGTATTATTCAAGATATTGGAGTCCCACGTGTAACGGTATAGACGCTATTTCAGAACATTGGGGAGGAAAGTTCGGATTATTTGTTCCCGCAATCACTGTCATTACACAGGTTATCAAGAAAATGGCCTTTGACAAAGCTGCTGGTGTTCTTGTTGTGCCTTGCTGGAGATCAGCTTTGTTTTGGCCATTTCTTTGTCCAACAGGGTCATTTATACCAGAGGTAGTTGATTGGTTCGATTTACCAATTAACAGAGAGAATTGTGTGTCTAGTAGGAGTGGAAAAGGTATGTTTGGAAATATTGATTTGAATTTCCGTATGTTGGCACTGAAAGTTGATTTTTCTTCAATAAGTTAGTCATTATTATATTTGCGGCGAATGTGAGGCTACATCCCTCGTACGGGACTGCTTGTATAAAAGTTAAACTGTCTAATTATTGGTTTAATAAAAATTGACAAACTCGATACTGCATTCAAAACTTAACTTTAAAGACGGAAATGCAAAATAGTCAGTGGTATTTGAAGCACACGCAGTATTGCGTAGGTGCAGTAATATTTCAGAAATTATAATATAAATTAAGGCAGTATTGCCGTGTTTGGAAGTGCAAGCAGTATTGCGGGAGCGCAGTTTTATTAAAAAAAAAAAAAAAAAAATTAAATACAAAAAAGGATTATATAAATAAAAGCAGTATTGCCGTGCTTAGTAACGCAAGCAGCATTGCGGAGGCGCAGTTATAATAGAGGCAGTAATGCCGTGCTCGAATGCGCAAGCAGTATTGCGGAGGCGCAGTTATAACAAGGCAGTATTGCCGTACTTGAGGTTGAGAGCGCAAGCAGTATTGCGGAGGCGCAGTTATATAAAGGCAGTATTGCCGTGTTTGAAAGCGCAAGCAGTATTGCGGAGGCGCAGTTATAACAATGGTAGTATTGCCGTGTTTGAAAGCAAAAGCAGTATTGCGGAAGTGCAGGTATATTTGAATTGGTCTTTGAAAGTTTAAATGTATTATATTGAAGTTATGTCCAATTTCAGATTTATTAACCATCAACTTTACGTGTGTTTTTTCAGATCCATAAGACCAAAATTGATCAGCTCCCAAAAGTGATGGCGGGAAAAGTGCACCTACTTCCGAATTTGTTGAAGAAATCAAGGGCATATTCTACCAGTTCAAAATATCATGGAGCGTTTGTGCGCTTTCAGAAGTGGGTATCCTGCAACGGCTTGGGAAGTGGAGACGCTTTGCCCGCCAAATCTTTCATAGTAGCGATATATTTGGCTTCTTTAATTCAGTCTGTAAATTCACCTAGTCCAGTTATTGCTGCTTTCTATGCAATAAAATGGTACCATGACATTAACGGTCTATATTCTCCAACGAATTCAAAGTTAGTTGAAAATATTTTAGAAGCGGCCAAAAGAGTTTTGGGGAAACCAGTCGTTAAAAAAGAACCGATCACTGTTGATATCATTACATCTTTGTACAACAGACTATACGAATACAATAATATAAAAAATCAGAGAACAATTTGTGCATTTTTGATAGGCTTTTCTGGATTTTTGAGAAGTCGTGAAATGTTAAGTATTAAGATATCTAACATTGTATTTTATACTACTTATATGGCCATTTTTAAGGAAGACACCAAGACTGACAAATATAGAGATGGTTCTTGGATAATGATTGCAAAAACAGGTACAAATATTTGTCCTGTAGTTAACACTGTGAAATTAATAAAATGGACAAACTTGAATGGTGATGATTACTTGTTTTGTAATTTAAGTGCTACAAAAACTGGACATAAGGTGAGAAATGTTAACAAAAAGATGTCCTACACAAATCTTCGTGACATATTCATAAATGCATTGAAGCCTCATGTGTCAGATGTGAAAAAGTATTGTGTTCATTCTTTAAGATCTGGGGGAGCCACCGCAGCAGCTAACAACGGTGTCAAAGATCGTATGTTTAAACGACATGGTCGTTGGGCTAGCGAAACCGCAAAAGACGGTTATGTGAAAGATAGTATCGATGAAATGTTAAAAGTATCTCTAAGTCTTGGCTTGTAGAAGTATTGTATTTGTTCATTATATTGCTGATCCAAACATGTTTAAGATTTATTCATTACAAACGAAGGCCCCCGTTCTTTATATTCAGCAACGTCCGAGTGCTATACGAACAGTCGTATCCAAATTCAATAAATTAAATTTGATTTGACTTGGTTTTATTTGTCCGTCCATACTGAGACATGGAGTATATACAGGAAGCTAATTTCCCATTACCAATCCAGTCCAATCCTTCCCCACCATCGCCAACTGTTCTACGCATTACAAAATCCATGAGTAGGGCAAACATCATAGGTAACAATACAATCCCTTGGAGTGCTCCGCTGTTCAATGGAGTTTCATCTGATATGACTCCACTAAATTCAATTTGCAATTGCTATGCACACGAATAGCTGTAATAAAATTTACATATTAAAGATGAATTCCATAATAACACAGGACCTTCCACAAAATTTGTCACTGCAAACTATCAAAGGCTTTTTCATAGTCCACAAAAATCCATCAAAAGTGGATTTCTATATTCTGCTCATTGCTGTACAATATGTAACAAAATTAGTATTTGGTGAATACAATATCTACCTTGTGTAAAGCCTGCTTGTTCATCTTTCAGATTTTAATCAATTTTTCTTAATACTGTCTTTAGAATAAGCATACTACATATTTTCATGACATCTGATATAAATCTGATGCCTCTGTAATTATTACAATCAGTCAAGTATCTTTTTTTTTTCTTCATAAACACTCCTAACTCTCATTCATCAGGTTTTGCCTCTTCATATCACATTCTATAAATCAATCTTGTCAGTATTTTGGGGGTCACTTCATTCTCAGCTAGTATCAAATCATTAGTCATTCCATCATAACCAGGGGTTTTCCATCAACTGATTTCTTTAATTATGTGCCCATGAATGAATTCATTCATGGGCACAGCAAGATCGTCATCAGCTCCAGTTATATAAATCAAATTATTCCCTTCTTATCTCCCATTCATGACCTCACTAAAGTGTTCCATCAAAGGTTTCCTTCCTTCATCCTATGTTGTTATAACAGATCCCTCTCTCTTTTTGATGGGTATATGCTTCTTCTTTGTCCCCGTAGAGATTTCATTAATATTTCTTTGAGCGATACCTACCCTATATACTCCCTGATCATATAGCTTTGTCAGCTTCATCAGCTTTCCTATCTAAATATTCTCTCTAATCATTCCTGACTTTTCTCTTGACCTCATTATAATACTGGAACACTTAGCATGTTCTACCTTGTAGTTCTCATTACTTGCTTGAAAACTTTCAGCAATCAATATCTGGCCTTCTTTCCTTTTTTAGAGTATCCCCCGTATCATTCAATATCCATGGCTCTTTTTAGTTTCTATTATTGCTTGTGCAGTTGATGGGCCTTACTTTATCTGCATAATAATAAAATCAACATTCCATATTTTCCCTCTTTTACCACACCACTCTCCTTACCTATCTTATCTGCTCCCATTTATCATTATTTTTTTTTTTACTTTCAACCGTCATTTATTCTCTCTCCTTTGATGCGTTTGCAAAACAGGTTGAGTTGAGAAATACGAAAAAGGCATTTCCCCCTACTATAATCTAGCTAAAATGATGAGACTTCCTGGAGATTAGCGTCGGTGTCCGGTTTCCCATATAACCTGTCAGTTCCTTTGGCAATGTTACTCATAAATCCTTATCACAAATTTTTACCCTTTTTTTCAATGATAATAGTAATTTTGCATAGAAAATACTGCTTCGATGCTATAACCTTTATAGCTGAGGTTCGTACAAAAATAATTTTGAGTATAACATTTTGAAATATAGGGTTAAACAAATTGGTTGTTATGGAATCATCTTCAAATATATTTTCCATGTAAAGTTTTACTGATTTTGTAAAAGTGTGGTCTTACGATAAAAAAATATTACAGTCCTTATTTTTTTTATTATACACACCCTTTTATAAACCTATATATATATATATATATATATATATATATATATATATATATATATATATATATATATATATATATATATATATATATATATATATATATATATATATATTTGGGCTCAAGCCATGTTGTCCTGATGGAAGGTTCCTAATAGTAGTTTCCAAAGGGATATTTGTACTACAGTGATATTCCCAGAGAATATACCTTTAGGTCTCCAGAATTCTAACTCCTGGTGCGAATATCCTGAAAATTTCTCTCAAGGATATCGTATAATATCAGGAGTTGTATTCTTGACACGTTACACAGCAATCTTCACCCCAAATAACGTTTACGCTTCGAGGGGGAAAGTGTCAAAATTAGAAGGGGAGCCGTATCAAGATTACCCTACTTCTTATACTACTATTGAGCATCAAGACAGAGCCATATCCAAAATGGCGGACATTCCTAATTTCATGGCAAATTTTCACTGTGGTGTTTCCTGTTGATCTAATTTTTTGATTGATTTACAAGGATTATTATGCAATCTCCTGCTTCTTTAGCCTCTGGAAAGTTGAGTATTGATTCTTTACAATGTGGGTAATTTAGCTCCTGTTTCACAGTGAAATTAGAGTAATTTAATGTGATTAGGAGCTAGGACTGTTACCGGAGGCGCCATGTGTGCTGTCGTTCGTAAGGCATGTGTTATTTAGTTAGTAGAACGACATTCACGGTAGAAATAGCATTAATTAATTCATTATGAAATCTAATCAGGCATTTGATACATGTAAAGATATTTATAATATGCATAATTTTCCCTTTTCTATGTCGATCGTATAAGTCTGAGTTTCGGTGATTTAGGTAACCGAGATCTCGTCTTGCCAAGGTAACCTAACCTAGGCGATATAGTATACTTTTGAAATTTCCCCGGTTACCCTGGTGTATTGGTTTATCAATTCATTCAGAGATAGATATCTCCTAGAATTATTATATAAACCGATATTCGTTTCTAGTGAAGATTTTAGGGTAATCTCTCCTTCCCTCTGGGTGTAACCTTAGGCTGAAACCCTAGTGAGTCGTGCCTCGAGTTTTCATTCAGGCATGACTAGCCTAGGGTTCTCTGTCCCTTCCCTTAACAGCAGATAGCAGGTTTTGGGATTCGGTCTGAACATCAGAGTGTTTAGTCTTGTACCGACAGCCGGCCGGCAGGGTGAATAGTCATTCCTCTGCCGGCTAGGCTGCCGTCATAGGGTGCTAGCCCTCCCTAGACCGCACTTGAAGTGGTTGTATGATGCGGCCACCTTCTTCCTGTGGTCTAGTAGACTAGTCCTGTGGTCGCAGACCCTAGGCTGAAGAATAGTCATTCTTCTGATGCCTAGGATGGCCCCGGCACTGGAACTCTGTTTCTCCTTTGTTGAGAGGAGGCGGCACCGCTGTCGTCCCCTTAACTGTATTGGCACACCCTAAGTTGGAGAAAAGAAATTTTCCTGCCACCTAGGCTGGCGCCAATACTGAAACAGAGTTTCTTCATGGTGTGTAGGACCAGCAACCTTGCTGGCTCCTTCCACATCTCATATAGGACCCTTTTTCTATCTCACTCTGTTCTTTTGTGATGGCCTAGCCATCGTATCTCTTTGAGCCGTCGTCCTGCAATCTCACCGTTTGCCGGCTATGCCTGCTGCTGGAAGCCATGACAACTGCTGGCGGCCATGTTGGCTGCCGGGTGCCATGTTTTATATAAACTGTCGTCAGCTATGATGGCTGCTGGTGGCTATTCAGGCTGCTGGCAGCCAAGTCATCTGCCACCGGCCATGACGGATGCCGGCGGCTGGCGGATGCTGGCAGCCTTGATAGCTGTTGGTGGGAAGTCTCTTCTGTTACCAAGGTTTATCAGTCCTCCCTTGTACTGCCGGCCACAAGTGCTATTGCCGGGGTATTAGCAGGGCCGTCGGTATGCCGGCCAGACTAGCAGAGATAGGTGCGGACTCAGCCAGCTGTATACCGACTGTAGCAGTGCTGCCGGGTGCTAGCCTGCCGGCCTTATGCTGGATGAACCTTGCCAGCGATGGTACTGGTAGCTGGATGAGAGCCTGAATGTTACATTCTCCCCTTGCATTTGAACCTTCTTTCTGGAGAAAGGCAGTAAATTAGATATTTACATCCTTAATTAGTGTATAAATATACAGTAAGAAGGCAGCCTACACTGCTGTATATCCCTCTTTTAGCTAGCATGCTGGTTGCGCCGGCAGGGACTAGCTATGCCGGCTATAATGCTGGCAGAATTATAGTATATATTTATACAGGTACTCAGTATATTTGCAGTATAGGATACACAGCAGATAGAAAACTATTGTATCTATTATACTAGTAGTTATTTTCCAATATATCTTGGGTATCCTTGCCCAGGTGTTTGCTGAGACCAATCCTACATTGAAAGAATAGAATTTCTTCAATATTGTGATTAGAAATCAGTTTACATTTCACCCTACAATATTAAATAAATTAAAGGCCTGGTGGTATTACACTTCTATCCTTAAAAGGTTAGAACCCTTATGCTTGAGTTTCCCTGATCAGGAAACTCTATGATTTTAATATTGGAAGGGAAGGTCACAGTGAATGGGCTGGGTAGGATACACATATGTATGTCTTTTATATTTCCTTGTTCAGTCGGCATCATGCCTGCTGGACCGTGCTGTCAGATGCTAGCCATAATAGCAGCACACTGGCTGAACTACAATATATAATATACAGTAGTTGGTATTTTGCAATATAGTATATACTGCAAACAGGAAACTATAGTATGATTATGCAGTAGTTAATTTCTAACATATCTTGGGTACCCTTGTGCGGGATTCTGCTAAGACCGTTCCTATATTGAAAGAATAGAATGCCTTCAATACTCTGATTAGAAATCAGTCATCCTTACCCCATAGTGTTAAATAATAAAAAGGGGCAGAGACATGTACACTTTTCTACCCCTAGGAGTTAGAACCCTTTCGTTAGAGTTCCTTGATAAAGGAATCTCCTCATAGTTAATACTGAGGGGAGGTAACCGCATTTGCTTGCATGGGATACCCAAGTATGTGTTTCCCACTATTCCTTTCTAGCTTACTGTCCTAAGCTATTTTTGTTAAAAGATGATTTTTACATACTGCTTATCAGTGAGATAATCAATTGTATACTCATTCTGCTTTCTTTTCTTTAGAGGAGGAACCCCAGATGACATGCATTGCAGTCTTCTGCAATATCAAGAGTAAGTACTTTTACGGTCATAATACCTACAGGTTTCATGGCCCCTGCAATATTATTTCCGAATCCCTGCATTACTGGAACCCTCAAGTTTGCAATATATGTCGGACCTTAATGTCCGAGGGTTTTGATAATCCCAAGTCGATGGAGTCTAGGGATGCAGCTCATAAGAAACCACGCAACTTGGTAAGAGGATTCCAGAAAACCTCCCTGGCACCATACCTACCTAATGATAGGATGCGTAGTTTACTATTCCCGAAAGATAGTAGGTAAATAGTGTTGCCCCAAGCACGATTCACACCTCCCTGCGGCCAGATATCTCTTATGACGGAGGCAGGAAGCCCCCACGGGAAGAGGTGGACAATGTCGTGTCGGAATTGGTTTTGTCTCTGCAGGCTCTAGAGCCGTTAACATCGACATCTTCACCTTTTACCCCTCTATTAGACAAAATGGACCAATTACTGGCCCATATGAAAGGTCTAATAGAAAACTTTCACAAACAAGGCAAAAAGGAGGAAGCAAAATTCAAGATAGAGCTCTGTGAAGCTCAACTTGTCGCTCCCCAAGGGTCATATAAACGACCCAGAGACCAAGACCTTCCGACATGCTCCAAAACCAATCACTGGAGGTATGCGGAGCTTATGCCGATTTTAGACGTCAAACTCTACATCTCGGAGAAGATGGGTGCTGTTCCTTTAGACAAAATCCAGTTTTAGCTAAGATTTGATGCTTTCCCTAATTGCTTCATTCGACTGAAGCATGAACCAACGTCAGGAAAAGAAACAGAACTGAAGGAAGTCATGATTCTCGACCATTATAAGGCGCAGGCTATCTGGTCAAGTAGCCTGAGAAAGGCGGGTTACTCGTTGTCGAAAGTGTTCACATTAAGTAACAGACACCCATACTTTCTTGCTCCTGCTTCAATATCATTCCCCTTTACGTGGAAAGCATTTAAATCTGTTGCCAAGGCAGTGGAGGCAGGTAAACCATGTCCTGCACTCCAGGAGTGCAAGCCTCTGTCAACAGCCTTTCCCATGCAGGAGAAGGATAGGAAGAATGTCCACTTAACCTTTTCAGTAGGAAAACTAGATGCGAATGTCGCTAGACGACAGTTTAGCGAGAATCTCCCTAAGCTTTCTGAGTTTCTTTTGGGCAAGGAACAATAGACAAAGGAGAGACTTGCAGCCTCCCTATCCCTACAGAACTGCATAGAGTTGTGTTCAGCCCATCAAAGTACCCAAGGCCATCTTAGTAAAAGACTTTTATGCCTTTATGAAGGCTAGGAGAGTCTGTAGGGAGTTTGTGTTCGCTGCCGCAACAGAGAAACACGAAACCAGGTAGCTAATATCTTCCAACATCTCGGTTAGAGACCTCTTTCCAAACGAGGTAGTTAGAAAGGTGATTAAGAAAGCCACCACGGAGAACATTGGACTTCTCCAGAAGTGTGGTATCTTTTCAAAGAGAAAGTATTCCACGGATGTGGGTCCCCAACCTAAAAGGAAGACGGAAAAGTCTAGAAATATTCCTCGGGCTGTTCAACAACATCCTACAATTTCGATGACCGCGGTGCCACAGGCAGGCGGTCACAAATGTAAACCTTCTGATCAGGCGAAGCTAAG